>NC_056737.1:974799924-974882424 GCF_019279795.1 Protopterus annectens | reverse complement strand
ATCATAATGAAGAAAAACAGCAACCCAGAAATTAATGAATAAATGTAGGATTACAAAGTATCAGTCACATTTGTGAAATATGCTAGAACAAGAAAACTTGGAAATATTAGACTTTTTTGACTTGTAGAGGACTCCAAAGCCTATGCCCAATTTCATGCCATTACCATTTGGACAAACATTAAGAAGAGGGGAAGAGAAAGGAAAGTAGTAACTGAAAGTAAAACAGTTTTTGTTCTTAATAGTATTTTTATAAAACATGACATATACTGCATGTTGCAAAGTAATGCTTTTTCAGATATTTTTGTGTGTAATGGAGATACTACAGTAAGCAGGTGCCCTTTTTCCTTATTCTTTTTTCTTCTTTCTGGTTCATTTTTACGAAATATAGGCACTGCAATGTAAAAAGAGAAGAAAGCCTGGACAAAAGAGCATGATATAAGTAAAACTTATATGCTTTTTCTTACATTTGCATAAAGGAATGACTGGATTAAGGCCCTTGACTTGATCTAATAAAGGTTTTTAAGGGAAAGCAAGTAGATAAAAGAGCATTGAATGCAATGAAAAGTTTTCCTTTAGCAAATAAATTTCCATGGTGCAACATGAAAAGCTTGTAACTGAAGACAACTGTGTATCTGTTGATCATGTTTCTATGAAGATGCTAAGGGCAATAAAATAGAATACTGGTTTCTTTCAGTGGCTAAAAGAAAATGTTTTCTGAAAGCATTTGCATTGTATTCTACATCTGGGAGAGGAATAAAGATAAGACAAAACCAGACAACACTTAGTGTAAGCAGAAGCACAGGTTGTGCCATGCACCATGGCATAAATAATCTTATTATAGGTCACTTCAAGCCTGTGAGTGTAGTAGTCAAACTGGGGCAATTGTTTCTATTAGGAAGGTTAAACTTCATTATTTGAAAATGTACATGGTTTTGTGTGTTTGTATTAAGTTAATAGGTTGTGGGGGTGTTCTGGGGTGTTTTTGTTTTTGATTGAGGGTTTCATTAAAACAAAAAGTATTGTAAGATGTGACACAAGTTCAAATGGATATGACAAGAAACAACTATATAAAAGTTCAGCCTGACAAACATTTGTGTATGCATTTAATTCAAAAGCTGAAACTAGACATTTAAAAAAGTTGTACATAGCAGGTGGGGATAATACATTCTTATTCTATGTTATATTAGAATGTGAATGGTCTTACAGGTATATACAAAAAAGAAAGAGTAGTGAACTATTTTAAAAATGCAGAATGCAAATAATTATGCTACAAGACACACACTTGGGAAGAACTGAACATGTGAATTTGAGAAAAATTGGTTTTCCAGATGGTTATATTAATTGTTAAGGGAGCTCCAGTATAGAAGATGAAAATAAAAATAATAATGATAGATTTCTAGTAGTAAGGGGGCTACTGGCAAAGGAGAAGGATTATACTGGCATCTATTTATATTCCACCTAAAACTGTTACAACGAAGCTTAAGAAAATCCTAGGAGAAATGATCAGTTTTCAGCAGGGAATATTACTTACAGGTGGGGACTGAAATTTGATTTGCAACAGTGAGGGTGTATCTGGGAGGGGCAACAAGGGAACATATAACAAAAGATGGCAGAGGTTTGAAGAAATTTATGATAATATTTGATATGGAAGATGTGAATTCAGTAGTAGGAGCTTGGAGAGAAATTACATATTATTCTACACGGTACACAAACTGGGCCAGGCTAGACAAAAATCTTACTTCCCAAGAACATGTGCATTTAATTCAAAGTTTTTATATCCATCCAATAACTATTTCAGATCATGTGCCAATAATAGCTGATATAAAATTTCAGGATAATGAAATAAAAATGAGACACTGGAATTGCCCCACCTATTTGTTAAATAGAGAGGAATTTAAATTTTGGGGGAGTTATTAGGGAAGACAGAAATTTCTTCAGAAAATATAGAAATGGAGTGGGGATAAATTAAAGTGGAGTATACAATAGTGTAGGTATAAAAGAAACAGAGATAAAGTTTAAAAAGCAACAATTATTAGAGGGTCTGAGAAAGACTGATGTATTGCAGAACAGGGAATCTCACAGAACAAGAAAAGGCATCACTGCAGAGTGCTAAAGAGAAAATAAGGAAGTACCTCAACATGCATGAGTTTAGAAAGATTGTTGTTAAGCAGCTGTTTTTTGATAATATCTCTAGAGCACAAAAGCTATTAGCACAATAGTCAGGCAACAGAAAGTAGAAAGGGTAACCAGAGATCCTGTAGATCTATGAGAAATATTTCAAAAATTTTTATGCAAAGTTTAGAGGTACATGAGGCTCAGTTACTAACAGTTAGAATTGGAGGAGATGATATAAAAATGATGTGGAACCAGTCTACAGGAAAGTCTCCAGGAATAGATGGTATTCCCATGGGAGTTAGGAAGCTAGGAGGAAAGAAAGTGATAACGATCTGGAAAGTTTTGTCTTTTAAATTGAGAAGTATCACCAACATACTAGAAGAATGGTGGCTGTAATAATTAAAGATGGTAAATACCTATCAGAGAAAGCTTCTTATATGTCCAGTCCAATTTGTAAACCATGATTAAAAAGTGACTATGTCATAATGGCTACAAGAATGGCAAAGGTGATGCCAAAATTGATAGATGTGGATCAATGTGGTTTTATGAATGGGAGGCAAACATTTGACAACATTAACAGAGCAATGATGCCCCAAAGGGAAGCAGAATATGAGAAAATACCACTGTTGTCTGTGGGTCTCGATGCAGAAAAAGCACTCGACAGACTAAGCTGGGATTTTGAGAGTAGGGTAACGGAAGCATTTGCTTTGCCTGACAAAATAATAAGGTAAATTAGGAGAATTTATATGGAATCAGAGATGAAAATTAAAGTGGAGTGTTCCTCTCTGATAATTTCAGTCGGACACAGGAATCAAGCAGGGGTGTCATCTTTCCTCTTTGTTATTTGCATTATATTTAGAACCATTGGTAAAGAAAGTTAGGGACTCAGAAATTCAAGGATATAATTGGTATGTATTTCAAGAAAAGTTGGCTTTGTTTACAGATATTATTTTGTACCCGATAAAACCAAAAAAGGAAATTTCAGTGTTATATAACATTCTGAAACAGTTTCATGTCTTTTCATGGTCTATATCACATAGTCGAAGTCTTATAACTTCGAACACGTAATGTTCAAACCATTATGTTCGAAGTGACAAAACTTCAACTATGGATAAAAAAAACAAAGTAACGGAAAACAAAATAAACTATTTTAAGCAGGGGGGCAAGCCCCCATGCACCCCCACACCCCCGCTACTTAAATATACCAACTCTGAGATCAAACCCCATTGAACAAAATGGAAATCTCTGCTTATGGAGATTTCCATTCAAACGCTTGAACTTTTACAAATTCGAACTTATGGTCTCGACCATATGAGGTTTGAACTTGTAAAAGTTCGACTACGTGATAGGAACCCCTTTTCACAATACAACAAAGGCAAAAGCTGTAAACTCTGTACCCACACACAAATTGGTTCAACGATACTCATATTTATGGGGCCATGCTAAAATGCAGTACTTAGCAGTATGGATTAAAAAGGATTCTACTATGGTGGTTAAGGATATGTGGGAAGAGACTAAACATGAGATAATATAAACACTGATAAATTGGAAGCTTTTTTATGGATAGCCAGATACAAGCAGTGAGAATGTGTTTAGTGTCTTTAGTTTTATACACAGGTCAGGCATATTTTTATCAACCAGAGGAGAAGTTGTGGATAGCAATTAATAAAGTAAGTACTTCATCTAGGAGGGGAAGGGTGCAATAGTCAAATGGGATAAGTTGATCCTTCTAATAGAACAAGGCAGTTTGGGATTGCCTGATTTGAAGGGGTATCTCAGAGTTAAACAGTTAAGTCTCCTATAAACAGCACAAGCAGAAATCTGTAATTCAAAGTGGAAAGGGATGATAGTGAAATGGGAGAAGCTTAAAGGATAAAGAGAGACTGGGATTTTGGAAGCATTTTCGTAAAAAAGAATAACAATAACCATACATATTATTATCATTGGATCATAAGAAGTTGCTAGGCTAATGGCCCAAGTGCCCTTACAAGCCTAGCCAAATGTACCCTTGCTACCACAATCAGCACCTATTGCCCCTCTCCAAAATACAATAATTTCTCCTTAATATCCACATTTTCCCCCACCCCTATAAACACATCTTCCAAAGTACTACCTTTTAAAAAAGTCTGGGTTACTAGAAAGAAATTGTTTGAAATGCATTCCCAAAAGACTCTCAAGATGTTGATTTTTAATATCTCTGATGTGTTCTTGCATCCTAACATTTATGCCAAGGTGCTATAGAAACAATTAACTTTGAGTTTGTCAATGATGCCTGAGTGAGGGATAGTATCAAATGCCTTAGCTAGGTCTAGGTAGGTTGTATGCACAGACTTCCCCATATCCAGGGTCATGGTGACTGCCTTGAAGAAATCCAACAGGTTTAACAGGCATGATCTCTCCTTGACAAAGCCAAACTGGGTAGGATCTAGTGTTTGGAGATTATCTCTATCTTTGTTGATAAGGTCCATGTTGATTCTCTCCATGGGCTTGCAGATAAGACTAGTCAGGCTAATAGGTCTGTAGTTCTCAGGGTCAGTAGAAACACCACCTTTGTGCAACGTGATAACGGTGGCTGTTTTGCATTCAGCTGGGATGAAGCCAGTGTACCCAATAGTGATGCTAATTCTTGTTTGAGCCCATGTAGAATGTAGCCTGGGATGTTATCAGGTCTCATTGATGCTGTGTTTTTGGCATTGGAGAGGGCATTTATGACCTGCTCTTTAGAGATACAAGGTAGGAAGCAGGTGGTAGGGATGTCATGAAGTACTTGTGGCAGGTACAGGGGGGGTGAAGTTTTCACCAAACCTGTCAGCTAACAGGTTACTATGTCCACCGGCTCATAAAGTAGCAGAAAATATTTTAAAACTAAGCCAACATGGGAATGGAGAAAGAAACGTCTACTGCTAGGGATGACTGCAATTAGATATACGGAGACTAGGCAAGAGGGGGATGAAATTTACTAGACAAATCTCACAAAGGAACCAAGGTATTAGAAGGAAATAATTAGAGAGGGAAAGATAACAGAATGGGAACAGGCCAAGAATTCATTTGGACTGCAGGCTAGAGATTGCCTTCCCTATCAAGGATTGATATCAGAGTATAGGTAAAGAGAAAGGAATAGGGGATCCTAAGTGAAAGACCAGCACTGATAGAGTCTTTAGTTGAATCTAGAACAGAAGCTGTTGTTAAAAAGGGATAATTACTAGAGAATTTAAAATATTGCATGATAACTCTAGAAATGAATCAGAGGAGGTTAGAAAGGATTGGAAAGAGAGTTTGGATAAGCAGTTCACAAAGAAACAATGGGAAGATATATGCATGCTCCAAATATGCAACAAAATCTAGAAGATTTCGGATCTTTGCTTGGAAGTGTTAGCATAGGTATTTTTATACCCCAAGCAGACGGGAAAGAATTTTCCAATGGTAGACTGCAAATGTTGGAGGTGTGATGGAGAAGAAGAATATAATTGAGAACATATTTTTGAGTTGGCAGACTTTAAAAATTCCCTGCAGACTACTCTGTTCAAAATACTGGGTGAGTAAATTGGTGTAACTAAGGAAATTTTTTTTTTTTTTTTTTTGAGCTGTGATACACTCTCAGAGTTGCCTAGACATACTAAGGCTTTGTTGAGTTTAATTCTGGTGGCTGCCAGAAATGCAATTACTACAAAATGGAAATCAAAGTCTATACCAACCATACTAGAAATAGTGAATATAGTAACAGAGATAAAAGAACTGGATCTTTAGAAAATGGTAGGAGCAAACTACACAGAAGAAAATGAGATCTGAAGGAACATTACATGCAGAATAATGTTTTGGAAGAGGAATGAGGTTTAAAGGAAGGCAGAAATTGAATGAGCTATGTAATGTTTGACTGATAATGACTGTATAAATGATTATATGTGATGTACACTGTTTGCAACTGAAAATATGGCAATATGCTTTGTTTTCATTTATAAAAATGTTTGATTGCATATGTCATAAATGATAATTCAATAAAGATATTTCTTGTTTAAAAATATATATAAAAATCCTTATCTCTATTATGGCCAGTAAGTTAAAGAAAATATTCTCATGTCTATATTACCCGATCGAAAGTTTAGGATAGCAAATACTTAAACGTCAACCTGGTAATATTGAAAAATGAAAACAGCGAACGGCCGATTTAACGTAGGGAATGAATTCCCTTGGCCAGAAATAAAGTGGAGGGCTTTGCACCCCACACCCCCCGATGTGGGGAGCTGTGCCCCCCACACCCCTCCTAACTAAATATACTAAGTCTGAGATCACTCTACAGTGGGGAAAGGGGCAAAATATGCATAACAGCCAAGGGAATTATTTCCCTGCGTTAAATCAGCCGTTCACAGTTTTTTGCTTTCGCTATTACCAGATCGACATTTAGATATTTACTAACCTAAACATTCGATCAAGTAATAGGAACCCAATATTCTCATATGTCATTTGTCCACATAAATCGGGTTTTGTAAAATCCCAACAAATTAATGATTAAACCCTTACACTAAATATACCTCAGTCCATTAAAACCAAATATAAAAAGCATATCTTTGTTTTAGCTTTAGATGCTTCTGACACTTTTGACTGGTTCAGTATTACATTTTTATAACTTCTAATTAAATATGATTTTCTCACAGCTTTCATAAATTTTGTTTCAACACTCTATCAGAAACTATCCACACAATCCTCTTTAAACAAATTTAACATTGAAGCCTATTAAAATTGATAAATAAAAGCAATAAAGGGAACATCAATTTAATTGAACATTGGACCTCAATTTTGAATATCATCATTTAAATTACTCTTATAGGTTCATAGGTTAGTACTAAGCTAGCTGCCCTTGCAAGCCATTGTAAGCCTAGCCAATTATCCCTTGTGAGACTCAAACCCTGCACCTTGTTTTTGTAGAGCAAACACCTTAACCATTAGGCCACCCTTGTATATTTTATTTTGTTTTATCTAAGATACATTTGAAAATATGTTTATTATTATTATTATTAGTATTATTATTATCATAATTGGAAGCTAGCTACTTTGATATGTTATTTCCATATAAAATTAAGATCATGGAAACAAAACAAGGTTAAAGGTATTATACAGTTATCAAGTATATTTATAGAGGATGCATAAACAAATATTTACTTATAATATGAAATTTTACATTGTTTTCTTTGTTCCAAATAGTTTCATTTTTATGTTTTTTTTATATAATAGTTTGTCTATTGTAAAAGCTGCATTTGTGTAGATCTGTACAACTGTATACCTTATACTGCTGTTAACGTATGTGTTTCTTGCTATGTTATTCATTCTTGTATTGTCTTTCTCGGTGTTTTCAAAATGTTTATAAAAAGCATTTTGGAAAAGAAATCAGTTTTTCAGAATAATATGGAAAATGTTATCAAAGGAGAAAATTATCAGCTGCTCCCTTTTAAAACTGGCTGTAAATTATCAGACTGAAATGTGAGGTAGTAGAAATTATATCCATGCTTGCCTTGTTTGCTATATTCTGGATCAAAAGAGTAATATCTAACAACTGGCAAATAGTATTGGAAAATCCTAGCTTATTCAAAGTTTTAGGAAACATTCCAGAGAAGTAATCTACATGATTTCCTAGACACATATATACTATGGCTGACAGTGTAACTAGGAAGTCTATTGGGACTATTCCCTGTGGATGTCATAAAGCATGTAGATTTATAAACACGGGGAAATGTATTTTAATTTGCTAAAGTGAGTTTAATTATAGCCCAAAGTTTATATTCAACTTTAACACTGAGGAAGTAGTTTACATTGCTACACTTATCACATGTAATTATGTTTATGGTGGGAAAACATTGAGACAATTGTCTGCACATAGTTTTGTAACTTGTAAATGCCATAAAAAAAAAACACAAATTCTTTATACAAGTATACTTAAAAATATATGTATATTTAAAAGTTTACATTGTTGTTATAGACAATATTGTAGAGAAAGTGTCTGGTAGAGACTTAAATGTTCTTTTAAAAAAAATGGTCTTTGTCTACCTTGGATATGGCTGACCAAATTATTCCCAGGGAGATCAATTCCGTTGAACATATCATAGCTGCAGGATCAAATTGTGGGGTTCACCATATCCACTGCCCATCCATTTGTGCAAGAAAATCATACAAGAGTTGATTTTCTCCTTGACTCACTTGATCAAGGATGCATAGTTATACATGCTGATGTTAACTTCTGGGTTGAAGAAGTTTCAGTGCTTCTCAACAAAGAATTTATTTGTATGATGAAAACTTTTTAAAGTTAGCTCTGTTATTCCCTCTGCAGTTCACAACTTTATACTTGGTATTCCTATTTTGGAGGTGGAGCAGGTCTTTTGGTTTATCAAGTCCCTGGTCTCCCTTGGTCTTGAGCTCCTGCATTGTAGGCCCCTGATCTTGAACTGAAAGTGTTTGATTCTATTAACCATATCACTCCAGAACTTTTTTTGGAAAACATGCAGATAGGAGCATCAGTGTCAATGGGCAGCTCTGTGGCGTGCCAGGCTTGATTTACAGTGGCATTATGACACTAATCATGTGGATATCTTTGAACATATTTGCTTAGTTTAGCAGAAGCATTTAGGAATAAAAGTGGGAATGAAAACAAACCAGACATAGACAAGAATCAGACAGCAATTGAAAATGGAAAAAGAGAAGAAAAAAAGAATATAAAAGAAAAATGACCAAGAAGAAGAGGAAAAAAAGGAATGTCCGCAAATATAGTGGCAAGCATAGATAACTTCAAGAAGATACATGTGTTGACCAAGATTTGATACAGAAATGGCTAAGGAGAGCTGAATTTTAAACCAAAAGATTAAAGACTAATGAAGGTGGCCCAAGAGAGAGGACTACATACATGGTGGTTTTTAATGCCTACAGGAAAAGAGGTAAAACAAACAAATGCAGGTTCTCTAAAACGAAACTGGGAATGGTTGCACATCTTATTGCTGGAAGTGATACACTCATGGCTGAAGATCTGTATACTGAAATGTATAATAACATGGCAAGACTGTTGAAATGGGGATTATGCCAACATTACAATACATAGGAGTAACTGAGAAGCATTGGAAACCACAAGCACATAGCATTATTGATACGGATGAAGTTCATATAACAAGGAATCCCCCAATACTAAGAGCTCAAAAAGAGATATAGCAGTCCAAGCATCAGACATTCCCACCCATGGAGCTTACTACCTCAGTGGCTTTGGTTGTGTCCATCCTTGTTTGGCTTCTGTAGGTCACTAAAAACCTACCACACTGAATTTGCCTTTGAAGGTGTGGCTGAAGTGATATGTATGATTTTTGTTTATATTTTATTTCTGTATTATGTCATTGGTTTATATAATTTAAAAAGAAGAAAAATACTGGGACATGGCTCCAAAATCCAAACGAAATATAAGACTCCAAAGTCCAAAAGAAGAATAAGTTGATAAAAATAGGCCTTTATTCAAAAACACAAGCGCTTTCACATTGCTTCTTCAGGTGTATGTTAATCAGCTGGAGGACACACCTATATATATATAGAACGAATCACATGTTCACATTCCAATTAGGTTAAAGGTGCAAAACTATCTTGTAAAATACATATATAAACGAGTACATTCTTAATAAAATGCTTTCATATGAATAAAAATATATATATAAATGTACTACACAATATATATAAGAAATCAAAGGAATATTTTACCATATAAAATATATACAAATAGTCATCTTCTCAAGCCTCTGGTATGTAGTATGGGTTTCAAAGGTATACATTCATTGAGACCATGTCCTATATTAGATCTCAACATCACTATCCATCTAGCTTCTGTTTCTTCAGTCCTAAGTCTGACATCCCCACCTCTATCACTCTTAAAGGACTTGGATTGTACTTTAAACAAAAAATTATGAGATTCACCCATGCTATTAACATGCTTAGACAACGCATTAACTTTGGATCCCTTTTTAATATGGTAAACATGTTCCCTTATTCTCTCTCTTAAAGTACGATCAGTTTTGCCAACATAAAAATGTTGACAGGTGATACAATGGGCAAGATAAACAACATGTGAACTCGCACATGTAGCATGCGCTCTAATATCAAAAAGCTTATCTGTATCTGGATGTTTGAATGACAGAGATGTATCTATATAACTACATTGCCCACATTTTCCACAGGGTTTAGTGCCGGGCAACAATTTTTCTCCCATAAATTCTTTAACTCCACAGAGTCTTCTCTGTAAATTCTTTTTGTTCCTAAATGTAAATTGAGGTTTCAGACCTACAATATTAGATATGCTAGGTTCAGTCATTAAGACCTCCCAATGTTTGTTAATAATGCCAGTATATTTACCGACATCACTTGTGTATGGAATGCATACTTTCAACCTATTATCTTTCTAAAATGTTTGTTGGGGTACAGGTCTTGAAAAATAGGGTTTAGCTCTAGTATGCCTTAGTTGTCTAACAACCTCTTCATTCTTAGTCACCATAGTGTGTTGATAACCTCTGTCCTTTAATTCTGTGGTAGTTAAAAGCATTTGTCTCTCATATTCATAGGTCCCAACACTTAGCCTGGAAGCTCTATAAAACTGATTTTGGGCAACATTGTTGAAAACATATTGTGGGTGCATGCTGTCTCTAGATAACAGATTATTAACTCTACATTCTTTCCTGAACATCCTGGTGGTACAATGTTGCCCAAAATCAGTTTTATAGAGCTTCCAGGCTAAGTGTTGGGACCTATGAATATGAGAGACAAATGCTTTTAACTACCACAGAATTAAAGGACAGAGGTTATCAACACACTATGGTGACTAAGAATGAAGAGGTTGTTAGACAACTAAGGCATACTAGAGCTAAACCCTATTTTTCAAGACCTGTACCCCAACAAACATTTTAGAAAGATAATAGGCTGAAAGTATGCATTCCATACACAAGTGATGTCGGTAAATATACTGGCATTATTAACAAACATTGGGAGGTCTTAATGACTGAACCTAGCATATCTAATATTGTAGGTCTGAAACCTCAATTTACATTTAGGAACAAAAAGAATTTACAGAGAAGACTCTGTGGAGTTAAAGAATTTATGGGAGAAAAATTGTTGCCCGGCACTAAACCCTGTGGAAAATGTGGGCAATGTAGTTATATAGATACATCTCTGTCATTCAAACATCCAGATACAGATAAGCTTTTTGATATTAGAGCGCATGCTACATGTGCGAGTTCACATGTTGTTTATCTTGCCCATTGTATCACCTGTCAACATTTTTATGTTGGCAAAACTGATCGTACTTTAAGAGAGAGAATAAGGGAACATGTTTACCATATTAAAAAGGGATCCAAAGTTAATGCGTTGTCTAAGCATGTTAATAGCATGGGTGAATCTCATAAATTTTTGTTTAAAGTACTATCCAAGTCCTTTGACAGTGATAGAGGTGGGGATGTCAGACTTAGGACTGAAGAAACAGAAGCTAGATGGATAGTGATGTTGAGATCTAATATAGGACATGGTCTCAATGAATGTATACCTTTGAAACCCATACTACATACCAGAGGCTTGAGAAGATGACTATTTGTATATATTTTATATGGTAAAATATTCCTTTGATTTCTTATATATATTGTGTAGTACATTTATATATATATTTTTATTCATATGAAAGCATTTTATTAAGAATGTACTCGTTTATATATGTATTTTACAAGATAGTTTTGCACCTTTAACCTAATTGGAATGTGAACATGTGATTTGTTCTATATATATATATAGGTGTGTCCTCCAGCTGATTAACATACACCTGAAGAAGCTATGTGAAAGCGCTTGTGTTTTTGAATAAAGGCCTATTTTTATCAACTTATTCTTCGTTTGGACTTTGGAGTCTTATATTTCGTTTGGATTTTGGAGCCATGTCCCAGTATTTTTCTTCTTTTTAAGCTATCTTCATTACTTGGGACTTATAGTGTTTTATGGGCATTTTTGACTTTTGGTTTATATAATTTGTTTTATTCACTTTATTGTATCGTTGTTTTGTTGATAAAATGTCTAAATAAAGGTGCAGTTGAAGAACAAATTTGACAAACCAGATTAGATGCTACATTCCCACCATGCCTAGATAAATTTATCAATACTAAATGTCAACTAAAATTGTAAGACTGTAAATACCCCTGCTATACGATGATGTCTTCATAGGTGGAGTCTAAGTGTAATTTATGAGGTATTATTATTCAGTTTTGAAAAAGGCCTTTATAAATTAAAGAAGAAAGCATTAGACTATTTTTGACATCTCGCTGTGTTAGTCTATCTTAAATGGATGTACATTGAAGATTATCAAGTATGTTCTAGATTGTTGAACTGCAAGCTGTATTTCTGTACCAGGTTCAGTTTCTACACAACTAAAACTACCAGCAATGAGACTGGAAGACAGAGTTTTAGCTGTGCGCCAGGTACATGACAAAGATGATTTACACTGAATGCAGTACTGGGGGAGAGTACTTGTGCACTGGTTCCCTTCAAATGATGTGTTACACTCTGGTCCCTTCTGCATAACAATGGTCATCTGTCAAATCGAACTATGTGGTTCTTTGCACATCTGTAGCAAGAGAAAGGTATACTGGTTATCTCCATGAGATCTAACCAATTTGGTGAAATGCATGGTTTTAGTCCACACAAACCTAGAATGAATTAGGGAATATGCTGTGAAAGGTAACTATTAATTTTCACAGTCTGAATCTGTGTTTCTTCTTCCATAGTCACGTAGAAACGGATTTCACCGAACCAGTTTCCATTAAACTAATTGTTCTTTAATGTGCTACATTTATATACTGAGCTTTTTGATAAAATCATAGTTCAAACAAATGCTCACATCTCTAATAAAGAAATGTAAATAACAAACTGTTAAGCACAAACAAGCATTGATTGGAGTCTTTCTTTAACTAGATTTCATAAAATCTAGTTTAAGTGAATATTAAGTTTTGAAAGTGATTCATACTGCTTCAGTAACCACTCAAGCTACACACATACTATCAGCAAGATGCTGTTTATCTGGCAGAGAGCATTCACGTGAAACTACACATTTCTGTCTGCATTACTCAGTCACCGAGGTATTGAGAAAAATATAAAAATTCTGTCAATATAAATAAACAGCATATGGACAACACTTAATATCTTTTTTAACTTACTTGACAGACGTCATGTATCGCTGCACAATGAGACTAATTGGATGATTACCCACCATGCAGGCTTTAAGATTAAATCCTTCAATAGCTTTTGTAGGATTTCATCTCAAAGGCTACATGGCAAGATAGTTTTGTAAATATTAAAGTAAATATAAACACTCAATATTAGATGCCTAGAGGTGTCATTGGGCTGATTCTAAAGAATGGCCTGGAGGCATCACTAGGGTTTATTATTTTTTGTGGGTGTTTGGGTGACTGAACTATTATTAAGCTTGTTAATTTCTATCAATCCAATATCATATCTGACTATGAATACCAACACCACATATAAAAGGCCTGTGAGATAAAAATAATATTACGTTATTCAAATGTCTGTAATTCAGTTATCAGCAGGGTACAGATATTTTACAAATACTTCCTATACATATCAGTTCATCACAAATCCTCTGAAACTGCACTGAGGGCAGCCCTACAACAAGATCGAACAGCTGCTTTTCATAGGTTCATTGGTGTAAACTAGGCTAACGACCACTAAGTCCCTTATAAGCCTAGCTATGCAACCCAAATGTGATCCAC
The DNA here is from genome assembly GCF_019279795.1 of Protopterus annectens. Taxonomy (NCBI): domain Eukaryota; kingdom Metazoa; phylum Chordata; order Ceratodontiformes; family Protopteridae; genus Protopterus; species Protopterus annectens. Next base: position 974,868,535 of record NC_056737.1, on the reverse strand, counting down.
AAAATAGTTTTACATAGGGTGATTTACCATTTGCATCTGTCCATCAGAGACATAGGCACCAGACCAAGAGCGAATTTGTGATTACTCATCCATTGGTACAAGTTATGCTTAAATAGGGTTAGGGAGGAACTCTGCTTCACCTAGATGGGCAGCTTGTCCCAGAGAATTTGAATTTTATGAGAAACATATCTGTCTCTCCAACATGTTCTATTTATGTTGCATGCAAAATTTTGGTATTTTGATCTAGTAGCTCTGATGCTGTACGTTATATGGCAGGAAAAGATCACCACTCAGGAGTCTGCATGATACCAAGTAAAGAGATAGGGCTTTGATGTGATCAGCATAGGGCATTCTGCTTACTCCCTGTATTCCTTTTGTAAGGGACCTTTGTGGCTGGTCCAGTTGTTGCATGTGCCTGGTCAGGTACATTCCGAAGGGGGCATTATACTCTATGAAGAGTCTGATGAGGGTAAAGCACAGTGGTACTATGACCCTTTTGCACCAAGATGCCATGCTCTTAATTAAATGTTGATCAACATAGAAGGATTTTCTTACTGACTAGGGCACATGTTGATTGAAGGCTAGGTTCCCAGATTTTTGACTAGTGGATTAACTTTTAGGGGAGTTTTATTGATAATGTAGTTACCCGGGAGTGGTTGACTTCCCAAAAAAGTACTATAATGCATTTCTTGGCAGTGACTTTCAAGCCACAGATGTGGCACCAAGCATTTGTCTGTGTTAGACCTTCCTGAAGGGTGTTCTTGTCCTGGGGGGATGACTGCTCCCAGTTTTCAGTCATCTACAAACCTGGTCAGCCACTTTCACTTATTAGAAGTGGATACCAGAGGAGTGGGACCAGCACAGACCTCTGGGGGACTACACTGATGACCAGCCTCTTTGTGGAGGTGGCTTCACTGATCCTAACCTCTTTGGTCCTATCTGTGAGCCAGCTAGCTATCCAATGTGTTATGAAGGAGTTTATGCCTAGTTTCATAGGTTTGTTCACAATGCCCAAGTGGGGTACTGTACCAAATGGCTTAGCCAGATCTAGGTAGGCAGTATGCACTGCTTTCTCCTCATCCATTGCCTTAGTGACCTTTTCTGTCACAGTCCTCCATTATTGTGGTGTTTTAAGACTACGGTTAAATAGTGACTCCAGAGGTTTTGACAAGTCATATTTTAAGCTGTTCATGAGGCATCCCTGGATGTTATCAATGCCTGTCGAGGCTGTCTTCCTGGCTTTAGCAGGTGAAGTTCCCTACACATAGTTGGAGGGATTATGTTTGAGAGTATTTTGAGTGGTGGTGGTTGGGGGTGAGATGGGGTAAAGTTGGTACAGAATTTGTCCATAAACTGATTTACTATATCATCGTGAATGTGTTACCATTAACCACCAGTTAATAAAACTTTAAACAAGTAACTGATAAGCACAATATAAAACTGCAGGTGCAAAACTGGAATATTAGAAACTGTAAAAGCACTGAAGCGCAAATCCTGCAGCAGAAAAAAACAATACTATCAGTACTGTAATTTTACTACTATGTAAGCCATCAGACTATGCAGAAATGTACCTGTTTATGCATCCCTTCCCAACGGGAAGGGGTGTGGGGTAAGACCTGACAGCAAACTAGGAGACACCAAGCAGCCAAAGTGTGCAGAACAAGCCAGTTGACATCATTGTACTGGGAACACGCTTCTGTTAGAAATTATGAGTGCTCTACAAGGGTACTGGCAAGGGAAAACCAGGGAAAAATATTGGGCCCACTACATAAATGACTGCAACTTCTCTCCAATGTCATACAGTCGCACAATAAAAAAGATGAGTCCTACACGGAAAACATTTTATGAAAAAGGGCAATATAAACATACCTTGGGGAGCAGCTTTATGTTTGATAAAGTAGAATTCACAGAAGAATGACCACATGATAAATAAAATGTCAAGAATAAAGATTTATTTTCTTTCTTTTATTATGGCTAGCAGGTTTAGCAACTGTTGCATGTGACCATTTTTTCTGGCATTATCACACAATTTTGCTAAAACAAAATTTTGCAGGCTGAAAAAATCAAGAAATAAAACAATACAATGTAGGAATACAAATAACACATAAGGAAACAAGTAAAACATAAATGCAAGTAGTTGATATGCACATTCAGTATCTAAAAACAATGCATCAAACAACATTTTACATTTATTTTCATATCCTTCACTATAAACATTGGCCTTGCCAATGTCTAGTCTTTCACACTGTAAATTGTACAGTTCAGAGTCTGCTATAACAAGATATAATAGCATGAAGCACTACAGATGAGTATTTTAAAATTTCAGTTAACTTAATCAACAGCCTCAGTGCATGCTATCTAATATGACACACATGCAGAATGAAACTACCTGAAGTTGCAGCAGGGAAAATAGGCAGAAATTGTGCTCTGATGTTACACCTGCATGTTCCATCACTCCAAGCAGAATAAGAAGGCAATAAATAGCTAAAAGCTTCAAGTGTTTTTAAACATCCAGATTTAGTTTGTGCCTGGTCCCTGTTCAGTATTCTTGTCAAGAAGCTTCCTCATGCATATCTAGTAATAAACTTCTCGAGGACTTTATGGTTAACCAGATGAATAGGAAAATGCACAGCCCATAAGGAGAATAGTCAGCTGTGCATGAAATAACATTGCCTAACCCAGTGGTTGGTACAGTGAGTGCTCATTCATACCTGCTATGAGAACCAATTCTACATGTGGAATGACTTTCAGCCCCTGGAAAGTTTGGAAGTGCTAAACTGTATCCACCTTGGAAGGTATTGTATTTTAGGAAATGTTGCTCATATGCAATTTTACAAGAACAATGATTAACAAAAAACTAAGAAAAGAAATGCCTGTAGAAATGTGTTCTGTTTTGATACAGTACGCTGCCTATACACTAGTAACCATCAGTGTTCCCAGTAACTGAACAGTGGTGAGTGAATGCACATAATCAAGAAGTGGCTAAAATGTGCCCCTCTTTGAATTTAGGAGAACATGACTTAACTCCATTCTACCTCATCTTCTAATAACACTGTTGTTCATCCTAAATGTCAATCAAAAAAAACCCAAAAAACACAGTATCCTGTATCTCCACTCACCCGGCCTATAGCTATAAGCTTTCATCAAACACAGAATTTATCCTAGACAACTAGAAAACAGTAATCTTTGATCCCCTTCCCCAAATAACAAACCATATAGCCTAAGAACACTACTGCTCTGTAGTGCAAAATTATCAACACTAAATATCTCAGAAAAATACTGACATGTTATATCACATATCCAGTTTAATTATGTGTTAACCACTACACAACATTACTTCCTTCCATATTACAACACCGCTAATGGGGAAAAACAAAACTGGTTCAGAAAATAACATTATCCTTTCAGCCGGAATGCCTTCTAGAGGAATCAAAGGTGAATTGTTTGTTTAATTAGTGTCATGTGAAATCCAAATAATAAAAATAAGAGTACAGGAACTTTTAAGAGATGTACTAAGGCATAATTTGGACTGCCCTGTTGCATGGAGGGCATTAAAAGCAATGTACAATAGGATTACTGATTGTATACACTTAGTCTTAGGAAGACTTTATTTACCAAGGAGTGAGGACATAAACAATACATTACAGGTAATGGAATCCAAATCGATTAAAGTTTGCCCTGCTCACAGAAATGGACTTCATTTATTAAAATAAGAATGATGGCAACCTTCAGGTCCAGTTTCTGTACATGTCAAGTGAGCCTCTGACCTATCTGATCACTCCTCTTATTAAAAAAATTGAACATACTAGTTTCTCCACCCTGTTATAGGTTTATGTTTTAGATTATCAACAGTCTGATCAAAGTACATCTATGTAACTCTTTCTCAACCACCTCTACTTCTCAAACTTCAGAGATAAAAACCAGGCCCAGTTCTGTTCTCAATATTCATCATTTCATTGTCATTTGTCATTCACACTCCCACAACATAACTGTATTCCTCAGTCAATGTACGCATGATCTCATGCTACTAACATCTAGTAATAATAGCAATGAACTGCAAAACTGCAAACCCAACTACAACAGTTTTTACAACCTTTCCCAATGTTCCAATTACAAATTACATTTTTTTCATCAACCTAGGCAAAACCAACACTATTATTTCCAATACGCTACTCCCATTGTCTAGTCAACAATAAACCCATTCAATTGCTGGACCACTGGAAAAAATGAAATACTATCTCTTCTATATTATAAGCCCTTAGGAATATATGGTGATCCCCATTTTTAACATTTAACCATCATGTTGAATCCATAAAAAACTGCTAGTCATTTTTTCCTCAAGACTATTGACTATGAATAGTTAAGAATATTTTGCTCCTTAAATTGAATATACGCTACCTCAAAGAGCTCTAGGTAATAACCATGCCACTAAATACCTACAACAAGGTTAAACTAGATCTGTAAAACATGTGAACCAACAAACTCATCACTGCAAACTACTACATACAAACTGTATTCCCATCATTGAAAGACCCACCTATTTATTTGCAGACATAGTACATAATCTATTACATAATGATTTTGTGTTCCATTAGTTAGTAAACTGTATCACAATAAACCCAGATACCCCCAATAAAAGCAGTCACAAGGTCCTAAAATCTTATCACTCCCCATTCGACAATCAATATTGCACAACAAACATTCTATCATCACTCAGATTCCACAATCAGTATCGCACAAAAAACATTCTACCACTCCTCATTTGACAACCAGTATTGCACAACAAAGATTCTATCATCACTCCCATTCGACAATCAGTATCTCACAACAAACATTCATCATCACTTGCCATTCAGCAACCAGTATCTCACAACAAACATTCTATGCCTGCAAATATCAGAAATCATCATACAGTCACTTAAAGATGACATTGCAGTATGACTGTTTCAATTCTACTCTTCATCTTCTCTCTTTATTTAGAAATCCTACCCATTTTTCTGTATCTTCACTTTTTTTTCCTTCAGTTCTGTTCTTCTAATCCTTTCTACTCTCTTCACATTGCACCTGTCTTGAAATACTGCTTTCAGCATTATCAGATCACAAGTCCTAACAATACACACCCTCATAATAATTTACCAAGGTCACTACTGAACTGCTGTCACCAGTTTTGCAAATATCTAACAGCTGCATATATACAAATAATCATGTTATGATTAACCCTGATAGGACTGATGATAAAATGCAATATACTACAAACCTAAGTAATGTAAACAGTCCCACTGATTTGTGTAGACAAATCATGTGAACAGTCCTTACTTGTTCCATCATACCATTTTTCTTTACACTGTTTTTATTGATTGCTTATGAATAATTAATATATATGTGACAAGAGTCTATACGGAAATAAAGGATGGATGTGTTACACTGTGACCTATGTAGTAACTGAAAAGGGTCATATCAAACTAACCCACCTAATTGATTAACAAATGAAATAGTAAATATCCCCTAGATAATGGTATATTGTGGTACGCTTTAGATGACCATACACCACTAACAAACTGCAGCTAAGAGTTATTAGTCTGTTGTTTTATCCTGCCTTCATTTTTAAATAGCAGAGCTAGAAAGCTTCAGCAAGAAAATATTCTAATTCACTCTGGGTTTCCTGGAATCCTCTTTTGTTTTCTTAGGGTGCTAGTAAATAAAATATTGACCCCCCAGAACACTATTACTTGGTGAATTTGTGTTTCTCTGTAGGGCTTGCATTAATTTAAGTTTGTAATAAAATATACCAGCACAAGGGTCTAGCCAGAGAGTAAGGGAAGAAAAGGTCCTTGAGACATGGGGGACCTGTTTCACGTAGGACTGAATATGGAAGTTATTTTCATGTAGGTCTAAATAAACTCAAAAGGTGGCCTTAAAGATGATAAAAGACCAAACTGGCGGCAACTACTGGCCCTGCAGAACTGGGCTAATATCAAGCTAACTGGGAGAATCCATGGCTATCGAGCTGTGGAATTCTGTAGTACTTTCAGAAAATAAGTGATATACTCTCTCTTAAACAAGTGATGCACTCTCCCTTAACGGAAAATAAGTATAATGCAGCTCAGCAAACTCTTACTGTGAAATGCTTACAAAAGCATAATCAGTCAAGTTTAAGGTCAGGAATCTTGTATTATATATAATTATACTAGTCAGGAAGGAAAAAGACAGGTCATACTCCACAACACAAAGGACACTAGGAGGAAGAATACTATAGCATCTCCCTGCAAGACCCTCCTGGTCTGTTTATTTATTTATCTGTTTGGAAAAGCAGAGGGCCATCTGTGGGGTACCCCACTACATGCGCCTGCAAACTAGATAGACAATGTCAGTATATGGGAAATTTCTTTCTGCCTTCAGTAGCTCACTGGTGTGTGATGTCCCAAAAAAATACTGTTCCCTTGTACCCATGTTTGACACTATACTTAAGCAAATGAAATTTGCACATGTTGAATTAACTTCAACATAAAATTAAAACTTTTATCAAATATGTGACAAGTGATATAACAGAGCCTCTCTCTGCCCCATGTAGGAATCTGTTTAGCTATTAAAAGCATAATATAATTTCATCCACTCAACAATACTTATTTCTAAACATTTCACATACAGTTTAAATCAGAAAGAGATGCTAACTTGTCTGCATATTTGTAATTCTTTTATCTAAATAACTTCAGAAATCATTCCCAATCTTTGCAGGATACAATAATCTCAAATTGCTTTAATACATAGTATATAATAGAGTCCATACTTTATATAACAGTGACATAGCTAAGATGGACAGCTTACAAAACAGAAAACAAAACTGGATAGCCTCTGACTTCTCAAAACTCTGTCATCTATGTCCTGAAACTATCATCCCATGACGGTACACTCATATCCCAAGATCAAACTACCAAACTGCTAGGTATCACCATAGATAATAACCTAAACTTTGATGCCCATATCAACAACATTCTGAAAACTACCAATAAAAAAATAGGCTCTCTTTATAGGATTAAATCCTTCCTCACTCCTGCAACTAAAATAACCATTGCCCACACACATCTTATCTCCACCCTTCTTTATGCCTCACCCATATTTACCAATCTGTCAAAAAATAACCTTAAAAAACTAGAAAACTCCTATAATAGCATAGCCAGATTTGCCACAGGTAATCCTTATAGAACTCATCACTGTATTAATTTAAAGCATCTTGGATGGCTTAAATTTCACCAGCATCTGAAATATAATCAACTGACCATCGTCCACAAAATACTTTATCAACCTGACAAAACACCCATCCTATCTAATCTTATCCACCCCTATGCTAACCTTAAGTCCCTAAGATCATCACAAAAATCTCTTGTATACATCAACAAATCAAATAATAGAGCTGGAGACTCTCTGTTTTCTATTTCCATTGGAAAAACCTGGAACCTACTTCCCTCTGAACTTACCACACTTCCCTCTACTACTCTGTTTAAAAATAAGCTTAAGCTCTTCCTGAAAACACACTGGATGTGCCCCTGTTCTAAACCGGACTGACCAACTTATCCATTATTACCTGAATCAATCAACCTTCTCATCTCTGAATCTACTTCTTCTTTCTAACTAATTTTGCCTCTATTCTCTAAATCTATTTCATATTAAATACTACTATGCTTCCTCTCCTTCACAGTCCTTGCTAGTACTGGATTCTTTAAAGTGACTCATATTACTTCTAGATTTATTACCTAACTGCTTCTCCATTTCATTTTCCTTATCTTCCTTTCCTACCTACATCAACACTATTGCTTTCTTCTCTTCTCTTCTCTTAACTAGTACTCCTTAGTAACATTTAAATGTAACTTCTTATTAACTATACTAAGTCTATTCAAATATGTGTAACCTTCGTTATGTACTTGTAAACTTGCAGCCTTCTCTGTTCAAGAAAATGTATATGCATTCTAAATATGTATTTTCTGTAGATGTGAACTTTGTTTGAATTGTGTGGAGCTTTTCTTCCCGGGCCTCTACTGAAAATGGACATATATCCAGCTAGACTAGCCCGGTCAACAAATGTAAAATAAAATAAAATAAAATAAAATAAATGAAGAGAAGTAACTATCAACAAAAACAAACTTAACCTAACCTGTATGGCTCCCTGATAGTCATTTGGCTGGGGTCCAACAATAATACTACAGGATTTACAGTACTATGGCCACTTTATATGACATATTTTAGTACCTAGACTGTTCACACATGATAGGAATAACCTCTAATAATGCTCCCATTAGGCACCTTTTCTGCTTGTGGCTTTTCAGCCAGAGTGATGGACAATACAGTTCTGCCTCATTAAAAGCAACACATTGTACCTTAAAATGGATAGTTTCAATAGCTGCAGGCATGAAGAGCTTTATCATGCTTTGGAAATATAAATAAACTGTTGATAAGAATTGAAAGCTGTTGCTGCACTATATTATTTTTACTGTCAGTAATAATCTTTAACAAAAATGAAGTCCATTATTTAACTTGTGGCAACTTTAACAAAAATTATATAAAATGTCAGTCTCATATTTTTTTCTCCTCTGCTATACCACAGAAATCAACAAGTCTGTGCTAAACTTTCCAAAGAATGGCACATTTTGTGAAGCATTTCATCAGCATTATTAAATGTACTATATCAGATCAAATTATATCCCCTCCCTGATATACAAAATAAATCTGAAATCATAAAGATGATTCACATGCATATATTTATCAATATTCCTGCACTGAATCATAAATGGATTCACAAATTAAATCTGACAGTGCTAAAAGCAAACAGCTGTGACATTGTTCATCTAAGTACCCTTCTTGCCCACATACACAAACACATACAAATTTCTCACTCTTAAAACACAGATAGGGTCCACAACAAAGTCCAAATTAAGTATGTTACAACATATAATTGTTTGCATGTGGGGAAAGAAGTGTTTTCTGTATCATTAAACCATGCTTTTAATGTTCTAGCTTAACCTTGAAACAAACTTCAATTAACGATAATTGTTGGGGTTCCCAGGGCTCATGACTCATTGCGTGGACCCATGAAGGAGCTATGTTATCATTAAGTGTTTTAAAAAGTAATTAAGCACATTTGTAACTGAAGTTCCAGTCTTCTGAAAAAAGCCAACAGGCACATTACTTTTATCAGGAAATCAAATACACTTGTTAGTCTTTGGAAATCTAGCTAAAAATAAATACATTTTTAGGATTTTTATTTCTTTCACTTAGTCAAAAATATATAATTATGCAAAGAATTAAGCTGGTTTCCAGCACCAGACTTACAATGGGTATCATCATAACTCTTTTGTATTATTTTTTTTTCAGTTTTTCAATGTACAAATATTTTAAATACAAATAGAAGTATGATCCATCGGACTTTATTTTATTACTCCGTTTTGCTGTTAAATTATTCCCCTTTGAATTCAATACATCTGGTGACTACAGAAATACATGTGAAGTTAAAAAGGCAGGCTGGCAAGTGTAAACAGAGGTTTATGTAATGGTGGACAACGTATCCAGCAACTGTGTCCCAAACTATTTCCAGCAAACAGAATGTTTTACACTTCATGGCTGTGAACAGTGTCTCTCAGCAAGCACAGTGTCAATCAATTTGCTTTACATGGTAAATCAAAGAATTTAAGGTAGGAAAAACATCTAATGCACATGAAACATAACTCAAAAAGTCTTTTGACTGGTACAATTGGTTTCAGTTGTAAGAAGCAATGTGTGATGGGTAATACTTAAAACATGAACATAGGTCAGATGGCACCATCTGGGACTGCCCCAGGACTGCAGTACAAAATGTTATTAGATGAAAACTAACACAAACTGTGGGAACAGTCTGGCTAGCAAAATCCACAAAACAAATAAATATCCCTTGATCTGGAATTTATCAAAGAAAAAATCCAGAGTGGAACAAAACATGTTCAAGTTACTTGAAAGAAAGTGAACAATTTACAGATATGTTAGAATGTGTCCTTTAAATTTCAGCGTATTACGGTGAACAAAGCATGCAAAACCATAAAATCAGCAGTTCAAAGATTTAAACCTTTGGATGAGCTCTTTCAATTTGGGTTAAAAGTAAAAATCTTTTACAATTATGTCAACACCAAAAAAAAGGTTTTGATCACCACTGGGTGTATTTTCTAAGGGATTGCCTAGTGGCTTAAGGACTATATACACATTTTTGTAAGGAGTCTGTACAATGTATACACTGCAAACATTATCTGGTATCCCCAATACCCTCAAATAATTATTTTACAGACTTAATCACACTTATAACAAAGGGCATGGCAATGAAATCTCTGTAAAGGTAAAAGTAGAAGTAGTGAACGGCAACAGGCCATTTCACTTGCCTTTATATACCATATCAGGTCATTCCCTTAACACTCCATTAAAAGTGCTGTTTAATTAGATCTTATGTACTAAACATGTTCCCTCTCCATGGTGGAAGGTATAGTGATCCTAATACCTAACAGTGGTAACAGACAATTCATTTCCAACTATCAACCTAGTAGCATGATTCACTGTTTTGGGGAAATGACTAAAGCACAGTATGTGTAGTCTATTGTGGCAAATTAACATCAACAACCCTACCTTTTAGTATACCAGTTTATAAGAAGCAGATCTTGTTTTAGCAACCTGTCCAAATTTTATGAACCAATACATCGGTCAGCTATTTTAAGAATATACACTAGGTTTTATTTGTGGACTTTAAGAAAACTTCTGATAAAATTATCGATTGTGTCATTATTCATTGCAGTTCTAAAGGAAATCTGCTGTTATATACTATTTAATAGACTTTACACTGGCCATAGAATCACATCCAATTAGTATATATTAAGGGGGTTTACTCCAAATGCATTCCTGTCAGTCAGGGTCAGTGTTCAGCTTAGTGTTAGTTAACATTTAGTGCAGTTTCCTCATTTGTCTTGGTTTATTCTACTGTTTGGTATTTTAAAATTGATGAATACAAACTGGGTATGTTAACATCTAACCAGGATATGTTCAAAATACAAACCTCCATATTAGCAAACTGGTGCCACTCTGTAATGATCTTCTTAAATACATTCAAACACATACTTATGAGTTCAGGCATGGACTACTTCCTGGGCATACTGTTGGTACTCTGGTGTGCTTATCCTAATGACAAAGGAGTGTCAAATAAATGCTTCACAGTCAGAGTAAAGGAAGAAAGAAATGCCACAGGTGGCAGGTAAAGTCAAGTCTCACAAAGTATTATTCTGATTTCAACAGCAGCTATGCAAAGCTTGCTTTAAACAGATCGAGCATTCATTTTCATGAATAAAAATGCAATAATATTTTATTAATCAAACAACTACACATTGTAGTGATATAAAACTGTGTTGTGAAAAACACATTTATGCCTTATTGGGAGATAAATATATTCTACAAATTTCTACTACCTACACTGGGTGCTAATGAAGACAGTGAGACATAGGCTGCCACTAACACCATTACTGTTTATGATGCATACACAGATTCAGAAAAAATGAGCAATTCAGTTAGCAATTTAATCTAAATGACCATTGTTGAAGTAATCTGGAGGACTTGGTAAGCACTCAGCGAAACAGCAGGTCTGTCCTTCTCTGCATTTTCTGTTACATAACCATCCAGGGAAGCTAAAGCAAATGAAAACACCACATACCAGTCCAAGTTATAAAAACAAATTTATAAAAAACTGACAGGTTTCCCTTTAACCACAGGCAGAAATGAAATAAAAGGACTTTCTTTACTCACTGTGGCCTAAAATAATGTCTCATTTTTTTTCTGTTTCATAAGTATGCAAACCAGACATCTGTATTTTTGAAATAAGTAAATACCATAGAGTCAAGGGAAGAAATAACATGCTTAGGGCCATGCATACTACAGCCAACTCACCCAGGTTAAGCAGATAAGCACACCTGCAGTGACATTCTGAACAGCCTGGTAACAAGCCCTGAGGGAGGCACTAAATTATGCCCCATTTACATGCAAATTAATTTTGTAAACACGCATGCCCAAGTCTATGTAATAAACAGAAAATAATGTAGCCAATGAGAGGTGGCATTTCTGAATCAGTAATTTAGTTAAGGACAGACCTCTTCCAAGCTGCCTCAGAATTTACTTACTTATCTGTGTCTGCAGGCATATATATTTGCATATTGCATTTCTCTGTGATCTGGATATGAGGGATACATTAATTTGTATGTTTTATGCCCTTTTTCTCTTCCTTAATTTACTATTCAATAAAATATATTCTATACATTATTTTTCAATTAAGGCACTGTCCTACATGTAGTTTTCGCACAAAATATCTGCATTGTTTTGAAAAAATCTATTTCAGTCTGTGTAGAAGCATTTAAAATGCACGATATCCATAAGTGTCTTGCAATATAACTCAGTCCTATAAAACAGTATCTGCCTGAGTCAAGCTTGTGCTTGAAAAACTACATAAAGCTTTTTTACAGCAAAACAAATCCAGACATTCTAAAAAATCTTACTTAGAAAGGCACAACTGATATTGACGATGTGAAATTTGAAATGAGGCAGTGTTCCATCTAAGTACACGGCAAGTTTAATTTCTGATGAAATAATTAAGTTGCCACACTCAGTAGCTGAATTAAGACAATGAATATTCTGTTTAGTTTTTCCAGTTCTGATACACAAATTCTCCTTTTCATGGACAGATGACTATACATCAGATAGGAGACTATCCTGGGCTCAGACGCACGTCATGGCTGGTGGTAAGCAGCTGTTATTGCTGTCTTGATTCATAGGTAATGAAGAAATTAATCTGACTGTTAACCCTTCTTATCATCAATAGGTTCATAGGTAAGTACAAGGCTAGCTGCCCTTGGGGACCATTTTAAACCTATCCAATTTCCCTTTAAAGGGCAAGAATCAAACCCTGCACCTTGTGCATGTGAGGTAAACACCTTAACCATTATGCAAACATATAACATTTGAGTGGCATATGCATATTATGCATTAAAAATAAAAACAGTTAAATAAAATTTAAAGAAAAAAGAACTAAAATGCATTTACGTGATCCTTTCAAAAACAGACATGAAAAGGGCATGATCATGTAACAGGGTACATGACACACTGTTAATGGTTTCATATTAGATATACACAATATTGAATTAATACATCAAGTACCAAAGTACCAGGATTAGAGCAAAACAAACCTGTAAGTAAACAAATAGCACTTAATATTGGAAGAATAACTTTCTACATGTTCTGCTCGGAAGCGATATATATATCGTGTGGTAGAATATTTATCAGAAAATGGCAACATTTAACTTCATCTCCTGTAGGTAAACAACTTACAGCTACAAACAGCTAAAATCTACTTGCATTACAATTACAAAGCATCTTAATACATCATAAAGAGAAGTGCTGGATAATATTAAACAAGCAACTTAATACACAGAAACAAACAGAATTTACATTTTAACTGTAGCAGCTGCTAGAGACAGAAGCACATACCTCACAACAGTTTGTACAAAGCAGTGGGCACTACTTAAAACTGAGTCTAAATATTCAACATTAATCTGAATAAAATAAAAATTAAAAAAAATATTTCTATATGCGGGCTATACTTTCTGCAACCCCTGATGTGATAGTCGCACCTCTCCAAAAAACTCTAACTTATATCTTCTCCAGGGAGCTGTGCAGTTGGCCAACACTCGTTTGTGTGACACAACTAAACTGCTGTATGTATTGAGCTACAGGATGCTTGTTTGAATGCTTGCTTGGGTTATTCTAGAAAGTAAACAAAGGTAAGTGCTGCGTCTGGGAGTTTGTGTATGAGTGTGTGTGTTTTATTGTAAAGGTTAGGTTAGGGGATAGCTTTAGTGTGCGTATGATTGTGAGTGCTTAGGGTTAGGGCTAGGTTAAGGGACAGATGTAATGTGTGGTTGTGTGTGTGTGTGTGTGTGGTTTTGTGTGTGTGTGTGTGTGTGTGTGTGTGTGTGTGTGTGTGTGTGTGTTCGAGCTGTGTTGTGTAGTAGTAGTCTTATGGGAGGAGCTTTTTGCAGTTAAGCTGCACATTAGGGTTATGGGCAGGGTCAGGATAGGGTTACCAAGTATTACTAAGGTGGAACAGTTGAAGCACTAAAATGCATGGCTGAAAAAATATAAAGATTTAAGTAGTAACTTGTGCTGGTCAATAGCTTTGATATTTCTATTTGGCTGCCTAGTCTAAAACAAATTTTTCTATGAAAGTGCAGGTTCCTTTTGGTATTCTGGATGTTGCAGACGAGTCAAGTCGCCTGCTGACACGTACTTTATCTTAGTTTTTGCCACCATGGACTGCAAACACTCCCAGGATAATCCCTGAGCACCCTTCATTGGGACTATGAAATTATTCCCATTATTTGTACAAAGTGTTTTACTACACACTGATCAGTTCAATGAGATAAACTCCATAAAAGCCAGTCTTTTGTGTAAGAGATGCGTGTTTCCAAAAGACATTTTCCACTTGTAATGATCCAAAATGAGATGAACAAAACTGGAATGCATGTTTAATATGGCAGCTTGATAAAGATGCTGTCAGCCATACATAGCCTTCTTTTCTGGCTATAGTCAAAAACTACACAGTCTCACTGGCTCACTCACCTCCTAAAAAAGGATGCTGGCTCACTCATCTACTAGCAATCAGAAACTAATTTTTTGTGTCTACAGCCAGAAGCTATCACACTTAATCTTACCATACCAGTAGAAGTTGTGAAAATACAGCCCCGCCCTTCCTGGCAAACTTCGCTCAGTGAATGTGGCCTCTTACGAGCAGCATTAGTACAAAATCTGACATCTTGTCTCCCTTTTTCACTGGGATATTCACAACTAATACAGAAGACATACATTCTGTATAGCTCACTAGGGTGCGGACCTCTATCATCCGCTACAACCATATGGACTCAATCTGTCCTGGTCAGCTACAACATAAGCCTCTTAAGTCTGCAGTGATATACGAGGATGTCATTACAAGCTGTCATACCACAGAAACTACTTTTAGAAGTGTCTAAAAACAAATCGTTTCCCATACAATGTCCTTCTGACCTCGGTGTAACGTGCATTACTGAAATGCTCAGATCACTGAAGAAGGGTTTAGTAACAATCACTGTAGCATACCCCCGAGTTAATAATCGCGATGTGCAAAGCACATCATTGTTCAGAACAAAAATCTTTCCTTTGCAAATTCTTCACTTTCTGTCAAGGAAGCCTTCAGATTTGAAAAGTGTAGCAATACAATGTCTCAGGAACTCTGTGAAAACAAGATGCATCTATTTACTCAGACTCGACAGTCAGCATTCCATAAAATAGATGGTGCCCAGTCACTTTATCCAGGCTGCTGCAAGACTTAATTCAGTAAGAAAGCAGGGGTATCTTTGAGCACGTGGTTATATATTTACTGTACATATTTACAGAGAACATAATTTAGTGTGGGGAAACTTATAAAATCCTTCATTTAGTTGCACTGCAAGTGCACAACACTTGAGTATCATACGAGGCATTAGCACTGTAGTCTGTAATAAAAATAATAAAGTGATGTAACTCCCTTGAGCTGCCCAGGAAGGTTTGGAAATGCAAATGAACTTCAGTCTTCTCTTCATCATACCAACAAAGGCATGATAAGCAACTTACGTAGGAGGTGGGCCATCATGTCGTAACATCAGCTTGAAGGAACGGGCAAAGTTGTTGCTAAGAGTGCAGCTTTGGCCCTTCTCTGCCAATGGAAGCAGAAATGCCAGAAGTAGTAACAGCAGCATCAGCAACTGGAGTGGTAAAGCAGCTCGGCAGACCCGATATAAGAAGGAACACATTCTGCCAGAATGTTTCTGTAACAGAAAGGAAAGTAAAGAAAATGACTGACCTGTACATAATAATGCAAATCATTATCACTGCAAACCTGTAGATATAATATAAGGTTAAAGACCTCCTGCACTACTGTTTGAATCTGAATGAATTTTCTGAACCAGCACCAGGCATTTTGATCTTACTCTATTTGCTGTTTCGTATATATATATATATATATATATATATATATATATATATATATGAAATCCCTGTAGCTCCTTTAACAACTATGTACTACAGTTATGATGTCTTCTCTCTCATTCCTTATAGAACACGATCTATTCTGTGTTTATTTTTTATTTATTTATTGTTTACGAACGCACAGCAAAAAGTAAGGAAAGTGCAATCATAGTAACCACATAAAATGTAATGGGTCAGTGATGAGACTAGAAACACTATTACTACATATCCACTTACCACAAATGCATTATGCTGAAATCCAGTTACACTTATCCTGACAAAAAGTTTTTTTTTTCCAGTGGTAAAAGCTCTCTTGCATATCCCCTGTGTCAGAGACACCCCCACACCCCTCTTAACTCGTATATGTATGCTCGTATGCCACTCTCTCTCCATTTCCTCCACATAAAATAGCTACTTGGAAAGGTGAGCAATTTTTTTTTTTTTGCAGTGGGAGAGTGTAATATCAGGACAGCAGACATGCATGACTCATGCACATTTCCATATTCTCCTCACATATTTTAACATATTTGCAGGGGACACAGATTTGCTTGTTGCCTGTCATGCAGTAAATGGGAAATTTATCTGCTGCTCTAGCAAGTCACCTTAAAGTTATCACAGTTCTCTGATGTGTTTTTATTTTTTACTTTCAGCATGAGCTCAGCATGACGCAAATCATGTAGCATTCCAAATGTACTGCCCTGTCTATTAAATATCTTCAGGCCAATGCCAGGCTAGATCCCCTTAAGGCAAACTTCCTCCTGACTGAAGGTCCATGTGATAGATTTGCTTCACATGTGCTTCCTCTGCATTGTGCTGCTGTTGTGCTTGAGATGCGTGAGTGAAATGAGGATGGGAGTGCCTCAGTGGACGGGCATTTTGGCCACTCACCAAACAGGTAACCCATCTGCATTTCCTGAACTGTAGCAGCCACATGTGGAGCAGGTGGTAGAGGCTGAGATGGAAGTAGCAATCACTGGGATATGTAACCCATACCACTCCATCCTGATGCATTGTCTGAAGATTGTCTCTGTAATGTTCCTCTGGATTGTGATGGGATATGACATGTCATGTGCTGCTTCCACACTCCCTTTCTCTCCATCCAGGTGTGCTTTCTTCCTGTTATGTCTCTTTCCATAGCCTGTGCACTCTCCAGCCTTTCTAGTTACCTTTTACTTACCCCCAATTTGTCTTTGTCTTTCCCAAAGCTCACCATGCTAATTTGTGCACTTCCAACTATGTTTGTTTTCCCCATAAACTCTCCTATCCCCATTTCTTAACCTACTTCCAGTTTCACCCTTCCTCTCTACCCTTCTTAAAAACAACAAAAATAAATGGGGCTCTGAGCTCTGTAACAACAAGAAAGCTACCCTTCTCCCCATCCTGCACACTAGTAAATGTTGGCCCTTTTTTGTGGCCTTGTGCTTGCTTTGCCCTTTTCCCCTACTTTCTCTACATCTCCTTCCTTCCCTTTTACAAATCTAAAGCTGTCCACAAATTTTGACATGAGAGTAGTGCAGCTACAAATACATGGTTACTTAGCTGTCTGCAGTATGTGGTGCTTCCTACTGTGGGACGCCCTGCTGCAGGACACAGTAACATGCACAGATTAGCTGCTATAAGCACTACTTTATATTGAAATATATTTCTCTAACTTCACAGTTGCTGTTCTTATGCAATTGTACAATGTAATGCAAAGCCATTCAGTGCTTTGTGTCTTGTAGTTCTGTGCATGCATTTCACTGCAGAGCTCTGTATATTTGCAGTTTTGCTACATGGCTAGGTTTATATTCAGCTTTATGCATAACTGACTTGCATATCTTAAAGCACAGCTAGCTGCCCCTCAGCATTACATGCTTTCACTGGGATATTTGGTGTCCTATTCAGTGTCTCTATGTGTCACTGAGAAGTGCCACTTTGCTGAACAAGGCTTGCACAGAAATGCAATGCACGTGTATGGATATTAAGCATAATGTAGAGGTGTTGTGGGATGCATAAAGAAAATTTTTTTTATCTTTTTTTACCTCATTGAATCTCAGCAATAATGAAGGGGCACTGCTGGGAGCATAAACAAAATAATTTTTTTGGGGGGATTTTCAATCAGTTGTTCTTAAGCTTTTCATAATTACATATGAGAAGAGCTTTAAACTGAAAATGACTAAGTTTTATTTCTCTGAACCAGCTGACAACAGAGTTCACATGTCCCAGTACTGTTTCTTTCCTGTCACCATTAAACATTTAGCAAATCGCATTTTGGCAGGTCACTTCCAGCTGTATCAGGTCGTTGAGCATATCTGAGACTCTCGTGGAAAACGGTGGAGATGAACTGGGTGCTGATGAGTCTGGGTAAAGTAGCATGGATTAGTAGTGGTCAGGTGGGTGACCATCATCTAGTTATCCAGGTATGTTCATGGTTCTCTGCAGGGTCATAGACTGCATTAATGATTGCATGTTATACATTTCCTGCACACACCTACATCCAATGACTGGCACTTCTCCAACCCTCTTGTACAGGTTAACTATAGTGACAGTTTTTGTCTTTATTTGGTGCTATTCTCATGCCCTCTTCCTCAGTCAGGGAAGAAGGGATTTCCTTATGACCCTCACATCTCCCAGTCTGCTCTCTGATGCAGCACTCACATTAAACAGGCCTGCAGACACCAGAAATTTATTTTCACTCCTTGTCTATTAAACACGCAGGATAAAAATGTCCCAAGTGCAAACAGGAAATGGTGCTGTCACACTGGATACCTATTTTTTTTCAGTCCATTATACAAATATCTAAAAGCAAAATGATTAGTTATATGAACTACAGAAATCTGGCTGAAGTTAAAGAATGTACCTTACTGTCATATCCGCAAAGAGAGCTCAAGACATCTAGATATTTTATAAATTTTCTTATCACTTTCTACATAGCAGTAGGAGCTAAAGGATTTCTCTAGAGATACATACATTTAGGAAACTGTGAAAGAAGAAATTGTCTCCATTCAGCAATTAAGTGGCAGAGGCAGCAAACTGGTCAGAAACTTTGGGAAACACGTAAAAATATCTGTCCACAGTGGTGGTTATTGATATACATAAATTACTTCTTGGCTATTGCTTTGAACACCGTCGTTCAAGGCACATTCAGCTAAACTGCAAGGGTACACATATCATAAGGTTTATGCAATATAAAATAACCAACCAAATCACGAGATTTAACAGAAGAATTCTGTTATTTGCAAGCACATATTTTGCAAGCATCCAACTTTTTGTGATAATAAAAATGGCATACTATGAATTGTCCGTCTTAGTTCAATGAATGCAAAAAACTTCAGCACAGTGCAATTATTTTTTTTTTCATTTATTAAATGATTAAACTGACTACTTCCTTTCAAAGATAATCAGGACAACAGTCTGGTTAGTGACTTACAGTCACACAATATGCTAGTAAAGTCTGAGAGAATCAGACTCACAAGGATAAAGCTTGTTAGCAGGAAGAGTATTAACTCACTGCCCAGCCTTGTCATATGTTTATTGCTACTGTTTTATATCAGCTTCATTTGGCTAGGGCATAATTTTTTTTATCCACTTTGCTAGTCTTTGCACAGTTTGTGTTAACAAAACATGTGCACATGATGGTAACCATTTGAAATGTTAGGACTCGCTAGAGCAAGTCCCAAAATACAGAGACAGAATGGCTGAAAGATCAGACTTACATATACTAAGTCTGAGATGCCATTTCTTAGAATATCCCCTTTTCTCTGAGGTATGGTGATCTTAGAGTTGGTATATATAAGTTTGGGGTCGTGGTGGGGTGTCGGCAATCGGCATTTCGCGAGCTGACATGCCACATGTGACAGACAAGGAGGTGCTCTGACTATGTTTTATAAGATATGAAGTGTGTATTCACATAAGGGGTAGTATCCAAAAGCATAATCTGCAATGCATCTGGCTGACACTTGGGAAAAATCACAGACCTGAGCCCTACTTTATTCTCAAAACAAACGCATCTTAAATCTGAGCTTTGACAAGTCTCAAAGCATGCACACCTGCAGAGCATCTCTGGATGGGGTTAGTACACCTGAAAGATCCCAGGTACTTTGTATGTATACAAATGAATACAGACAGCAGAAAAACATCCTGTTACCTGTGATCCACTGAGATGAGAATGGAACATGATGAGGGATTTTGTGAAGCAGTAAACTGCATAACAGCAAGAGTGTAACAAGTGACCCAGAAAGCAGAACCAAAAAACTGATCACTATGGAAACCTGACACTGTGCCCAAACTGACATGTCTGAGCAATATCATCAGCCTTCCAAGGTGCCAGAAAATCACGACTATGAAAAAGCTTTACTGTAAAAGCAGAGCCTATATTAAATCATCAAAGTTTTAATTCCGTGAATGCCTATTCATCGAGAAAAAAACAGAGAATGTTTGTTTCAGCGAATGTAAACACCAGCGAATTTCAAATCATCAAATTTCAATAGTTGGCCAACATCGCAAACATGAGAATAACCCAGTAATAGAAAAAAATAACAGAAAGCAACACCCTATATAAACACCGTTCATACCAGGAGATTCAATAAACACTGTGTAGGCTTAGCACAAAGCCTACACAGAGTTTGTGTGTTTGCGCTGTGAGCAGCAGTGATAAATGCATATGCACTCTGAGTTTAAAAGTAAGCAAGTGTGATTTCATGGCCTGTTGCTTGGCATGAAACTGTGCATATCAACAAGGACAGCATCAGTCATGTAAACCTGTTTACCTATGGGCAAACCTAGGTTTGTGGGACAACATGGAATGATTATCAGGGTTATTAATAAAGCAATGCATACAGTTCCAAGATATAACATGAAAGTGCATACAGTGCAGAGAATTGTGGAAACCTGTTTCAGGCACGCTGAATAAAACCTGTGTAAATGATTTAAAGAGACCAGTTGCCATAGTGGATAAGGTCTTCACCTCCCATGAAGAAGGTACAGGGTTCGATCCTGACCTCCAACCAATGCCTGTTTGGAGTTTGCACGTTCTCCCTGTGTCTCCATGGGGTTTCTCCCATGTCCAAAAAACATGCTGAGTGTTTCCATCTCTAACTCACCAATGAATGGAGCAGCACAGACCCTACATGGTATCCTACTGGGGGAAGAGCTGTACTGACCAACTGCTTTGGGCATCTACTGTGGTGCGCAGTATCCTCAAGATAGGAAAACATGGATCACACACTGTGAGCAGTGGCAGGGCTAGCCACTCAACGGTGTAAAATATAGCTCTAGGTGATTCAGTCATGTTGACTAATGTCGCCAAAATGGGGATAGGTAGTTACTGGGGATAAGTGGACCTGGCCTACTCTGACCTATGCCAGGGACCCTTGCTAATGGTGTGTTAGGGGTATATGTGCCCCTATTGGTCAGTGTATGCCCGCAATAAAGCCTAGCAGCCCTGTTTCGAGTAGCCCACTGGGGGTGAAAGCTGAACATAAAACTAACCAACCTGCCAAACATGAACTGAGAATCACTACACTTAATGTAGGTTCACTCATAGGAGCTTTGATGGATGACATGATGATACAGAGGAGGATGGACATCCTGTGTATCCAAGAGATGAGATGGAAAGCAGTGTGGCTTAGGATCCAGACTCTACTATTCAGGAGGGGGAAAAGGCTAGAAATAGTGTAGGAATTGAGGCTTCAGAAGACAGTGAGGAACATAATCAGAATTAATGACAGACTCATGGCCATCAGACTCCATTGTAATGATAGGGCAGTATTCATAATCTCAGTCTATGCTCGGGTTGTGATAGTGAGGAAAAGAGTGCCAGTTGCAGGACCTAGATAAAAGCAGAACAACATGAATTGGTGTTGATAATGGGTGACTTGAATGCACATATCGGGACAGATAGACCAAGATATGAGGACTTCCTGGGTCCACATGCATGGGCCAACAGAAATAAAGAAGGTGGAGCAAAAGAAATAAAGAAGGAGAAGCCATTCTAGACTTTTGTCTGGCAAATGCAGTCAACACATGGTTCAGAAAGTGAGAGAGTCAGAAAATCACATACAAGAATAGCCAACATGCAACTCAGGTAGACTTCCTCAAAAGGCACTGGGGTAGAATCCATAATTGCAAAGTCATCCTGAGTGAAACAGTCAGCTCACAGTTTAAACCACTAGTTGCCACTGCAAACAGTGGTCAGAGAAGGCTCTAAGGCTGGAAGTTGACTGGAGAGAAAGTACAACAGTTCAAGGAATTATTTAGGGCTCTATCACCCCAAGAAGAGGAGGAAATAGGGGGAGTTGAAGAAGAATGGCAGTGCCTAAAAACAGCATGTGTTAGGACTACAGAAAAGATATGTGGCTGAGCCAGGTATGGAAATAAGGTACATAAGGAAAGCTGCTGGTGGAATGCAGAAGTCCAGGAAGTCATCAAAAGAAAGAAGGAGTGCAGGAAGAAGTGGGAGATAGAAAAGACTGACCAGGCTAGGAAGGACTACTGGTTGGCTAACAAAGAAGCTAAGAAAGAAGTTGCAATAGCAAAGAATAGGGCATCAGAGGCACTCTACCAACTTCTTGAAAGTGACTCAGTAAGGGGCAGAAATAAACTATATCAGGTTGCAAGGCAAAGGCAGAAAGATAAAGAAGATAGTCAGACACCATTCATAAGGGACGCCAGCAACAACCTGCTCATGTCCACAGGACATCGAAGGCAGATGGAATGAGTATTTCCAGCAGCTTCTGAATAAAGAAAACCCACAGAAGCTGTACTGATCCATACACAGCCTACAATGAGGAAGAGGAGCCCACCCTAAAAGAAGTAAGAACAGCACTTAGGAAAATGAAGTCAGGGAAAGCAGCAGGCTCAGATGAGGTCACAGCAGATGATAAAGATGCTGGGGGAGATAGGGGAGAAATGGTGCCTGAGGGTACTCATAGCAGTGTGGAGAGAAAGGTGTATCACAGATGACTGGAGAATGAGCATACTCGTGCCAGTGTACAAGAACAAAGGGGACATCCACAACTGTGGTAAGTACAGAGGCATCAAACTCCTATCACACTGCATGAAAGTTCTGAAGAGGGTGATTGATAAATGGGGTCTGTATTAGATCACCGAACGCTTAGGTAAGCGAACGGTGATTAATTGACCCCATGTAAGTGAAAGCTTACAAAACCGAACTGTCAGAACAGCGATTTTTTTTCCAAGGGGGAAAAAAATCGCTGTTCCAACAACAACAAAAAGAAAAAAGTAAGCACATTAAAACATGAGATTAAGTGGGGGGGGGCTACACCCCCCCCAACACGGGGGGCTGTGCCCCCCACACTCCCCTACTTAAATATAACAACTCCGAGACCACACTATAGTGCTGAAAATGGCAAAGTACCGAAGCGGCCAAGCAAATTCTTTCCCAGGGAAAGAATTCTCTTACACGCCGTTTCGATATTTTGCAGTTTCGGGTTTTGTCAGTTCGACCAAGACGCATTTGAAAATATGCGTCTTCAGTCTGCTGATAGGAATCCGATAAATGGATGTGCAGAGTAGCAGAGTAGTAGAATTTAAGATGGGAGAAGTTCAGATTCATATCAGGATGCAGCACAATTCACCCGATGTTTGCAGTCAGACATACTTGAGAAGAAGCTAGAGATGAGGAGAGAGTCCAACTGGGCAATCCTAGACTTGGAGAAAGCATATGACAAGGTCCCAAGAAAGCTGATCTGGGCAGTACTGCATTGGTTTGAAGTCCCAGAAACATTTCTAGAATTAGTGCAGGCTATGTACAAGATGAGGTCACAGCAGATGATAAAGATGCTGGGGGAGATAGGGGAGAAATGGTGCCTGAGGGTACTCATAGCAGTGTGGAGAGAAAGGTGTAGCACAGATGACTGGAGAATGAGCATACTCGTGCCAGTGTACAAGAACAAAGGGGACATCCACAACTGTGGTAAGTACAGAGGCATCAAACTCCTATCACACTGCATGAAAGTTCTGAAGAGGGTGATTGATAAATGGGGTCTGTATTAGATCACCGAACGCTTAGGTAAGCGAACGGTGATTAATTGACCCCATGTAAGTGAAAGCTTACAAAACCGAACTGTCAGAACAGCAATTTTTTTTCCAAGGGGGAAAAAAATCGCTGTTCCAACAACAACAAAAAGAAAAAAGTAAGCACATTAAAACATGAGATTACGTGGGGGGGGGCTACACCCCCCCCCCCAACATGGGGGTGTGTGCCCCCCACACTCCCCTACTTAAATATAACAACTCTGAGACCACACTATAGTGCTGAAAATGGCAAAGTACCGAAGCGGCCAAGCAAATTCTTTCCCAGGGAAAGAATTCTCTTACATGCCGTTTCGATATTTTGCAGTTTCGGGTTTTGTCAGTTCGACCAAGACGCATTTGAAAATATGCGTCTTCAGTCTGCTGATAGGAATCCGATAAATGGATGTGCAGAGTAGCAGAGTAGTAGAATTTAAGATGGGAGAAGTTCAGATTCATATCAGGATGCAGCACAATTCACCCGATGTTTGCAGTCAGACATACTTGAGAAGAAGCTAGAGATGAGGAGAGAGTCCAACTGGGCAATCCTAGACTTGGAGAAAGCATATGACAAGGTCCCAAGAAAGCTGATCTGGGCAGTACTGCATTGGTTTGAAGTCCCAGAAACATTGCTAGAATTAGTGCAGGCTATGTACAAGGACCCAATCACTCAAGTACGAACAATGTTCGGCCTCACACAGGGGTTCCCAGTGGGAGTGGGTGTACACCAGGGTTCAGCTCTGAGCCCACTGCTGTTCATACTGGTGATGGACTACATTAGCAAACAGGTTGGAGGGGACAGATCAACACAGTTACTGTATGCAGACATTGTGGCATTACAGGCAGACTCTGAGCCAGAACTTCAGCAAAGGATCGGAGAATGGAATGCAAAACTGAAGGCACATGGATGAAACTAAGCACAGACAAGACTGGTAATGGCAGCAAACTGGGGAAATCAGAATAAGCTGATAACAGAGATAGAAGGGAAGATAGTGGAACAGGTAAACAGCTTCAAGTTCTGGGAGGGGTGGTTGAGGAAAAGGGAGGTATGCATGAAGAGGTTAAAGCTAGAATCAGTGGGGCTGCAGCCAACTGGCATAGAGTGGAAGGTGTAGTCTATGACAGAAGAATGACATAGAAGCTGAAAATTAAATTGTAAAAGACAGTGGTATGACCGGTACTGCTGTATGGTATGTAAGCCTGGGCAGTAAAGGCAGAACAGTTGAAGAAGCTAGGGGTGATGGAAATGAAGTGGCTGAGGAGGGTGGTAGGATGCACACTGTGGGACAGACAAAGAAATGTGGACATAACAGCAGAAACCAAAGTAGTTCCAACTGCAGAAAGGATCAAAGAGAGCAAATTACGATGGTTTGGACAAATGTGCAAAAAAGCAGAAGACAATCTGGTGAGGAAGATTTGGGACAGACAGAAAGAATTTAAGAGGAAGCGAGGACATCCAGCAAAGAGGTGGATGGACTGTGTGAAATAAGATCTGTGACAGTCAGGCATGAGTGTTGAAGAGAAGTGTGGAACTGAATCAAGAGAGCTGGTGACAGTTAACACGATACCCCGACCCCATGTAGAAAAAATGGGAAAAATGGGGTTGCTACTGCTGATGATGAAAAATGATCAGTCAGGGTACACAGACTGCATTATAAATGAATAGTCAGGGGAAGCATGTGCATTGAAAAGGGACACACAGATGAATTGTACGAATGAACACAGAGGAAGAGGTAATGTACAACAGATAAGAGCATGGCAATGAAGACAGTTGCAGCATGAACACTAATCACATCTCGACATGATACAGTACAGACTGCACAGGTATTGTATATTATGTGACTGTCACAAAAGGTGACATATCAATGGAGTAGATACTCTGTGATATAAGCATCCTGACATGAACAATGGACAGGATATATATCAGGGATGGTATATACAATAGGGATTATGTGCATATTGTAAAGCTGTGCAGAATGAGTTACCTGAATATGGATGTAATGTCAGCATAGGTTTCAGCCAACCCAAACACATAATAACAGGCACATGGACAACAGTAGACAGAAGCACTCACAATCATAGACAATATCAGAATAATACCACCAGTAATCCCATGTCTTCCACATACCATATATGATTGTGAGTGATCATAAATGGTTCTGCAAGAACACACTTGTACAAATGTTATGATTCATCAGCAATCTCTGAGGGGAATCAAGCAAACCTCCCTGAAAATATAACATCTGCTGGAGGTGTTCAGAGGGACACTATATCACCTGTTTTAGAAATAATGAGCAATCCTAGATGGTCGACAGGTGTGCATACCACATGGTCTACTCATAGGGTTGTGTTGCCCATATTGTAATTATCTTGCATATTTGTGTTCATGATGAAACCAATCCTCCCATGAGTTTCCTTCATCTACCCTGTCCCCATAGTTGTGACATCAATCCTTTGTGTGTGTTGATACTGTCTGTATTAGTTTCCTTCATCTACCCAGTCCCCATGCCTGTGGCTTCAATCCTTTGTGTGTGTTAATGCTGTCTGTATTATACTGATAGCACACTTGGATTCAATGACTGTCCACAATTTGCAGTTGTCCATACAGCCAATAGGAGAAAGGATGTGTAAGTCAGTTTTGATGTCTGACACTTAAATACTGGAATGGAAAGGTTCTAGCACAGAGCCCTGAGGTCTGGACCTGGTCACTGGACTCCAGATAGAGGTGACATCACACACTGCAACACATTTCTATGTCATGAAATTGTTCCAGTTGTCTACCCACTTGGTAACATAGGTGTTTATGGTCAGGTGTGACAGTTTCTCTGTAATGCCTGACTGTTGATTTGTGTCAAATGCCTTGGCCAGGTGAAGTTACACAGGATGATAATGTTATCATCATGCATGCCCTTGTTAACCTTCCTGAAGACACTGAACAGATGTAACAAGCATGATGCAGCCTGAACAAATCAAATGTGGGTTTAGTACATAGTCAGGATATTACCTGTGTCCTTTTTAGAGAAGGTCTATGATGACTCCTTGGCCTACCTCACAGATGAGGAGAGTCAGCATGGGTCTCTAACTCCATGCATCAGATGATGGTCCCCCCTGAATCAGAAGGATGCATGTTGCAGCAACCCTTCTATGGGAACATAGGCTATCTGGAGGCTGTGTTGACATAGTGATCCAACAGTGTCTGGTATGTCAGGTTTTAAGCCATGCTACAGGCAACCTGTGATGTTGTCGGGGCCCATTGCTTCTGTTTTATTAGCTGCAGACAGCACACAGATGTTTGCCCTGCTGAGAATAAAAACTGAGTAATGTCTGAATGTATACCTTGGTTGATGGCCAGTGGCGACAGGATGGTGATGTGTGAGACAAACTGTTAGCTAGCAGATTGTCTATGTCCTCTGGGTGGGTATGTCTGCTAACATCCACACATAGATCTGAGTTTAGTTGTGTATTCCACTTAACATTTTATATGTACTGGAATAAATGATTTGTGACAAGACCTCCATATAAATTTGGTTATTCATCACATTCCGCACACTGTTACTATGCACACAGACATACAACATATGCCTACATGTGTTTCATGGGAAAGCTGTGCTTGAACAGCATGATGTCATATCAGGACACATTAGAGGTCAGTTGTTTGTGGGTCTTGCAGAACATTTCCTGACACAAATGCTAAAGTCACACAATGGAGTTGTTGACCACCTCAATAATGCTTGGGTGTAGTAACACAACTACACATACAATGAATTTCACAAGGTTGCAGTTGCATCAAAACAAGTGACATACTGGTTGTGTATATCACAGCATAACAACCATGTGTATGAGGCAAAACTTATGTGACTATGTAGTCACTATCAATTGATATTGCTGTCAGTCGCAGATCATTTAATGTTAGTATGTAGACACATGCACACCTGTGCCATACTGCAAGTGTCACTGTGATGGCAGAATGTGAACTGTGTAGAAGGTCGAGCTGCTCCACTACAAAAACACATGTCCTAATACGACAACAATATAAATAACCGTGTATCATGTCGGTAGTTCTCAGGAGGCATATACTACAGCTGTTATATAAGAAGGATGTGCTGTAATGGCATCAATGGCCATAAATACATTAGATCGCATCACAGATTGTAAGATCCTTTTGTGGCCATACTGTACATCCACAACTCAATATAGCACATGTCAATGACCACAACACTGACATGTCAAACATTCATAGGGTCACAGGACATTATTAGGCTAATGGCCAGCATCACATGAAATGCCAGCCATTATTACAGCCTGTAAAAAAACTATGTCTATATTATGGAAGATAGTAAGCCTACTGTATGTATGCATATACTTGCTTGATTACATTACATCGTGCCACTGTCCATGAGGGACATATGCACCACACAATGACAGAATTAGCAATCACACATGCAGTGTTCTTGAGATGGCTTGCAGAGGCTCATAGAAGGACCCTCCTTCATGATGTATGTATGCATATTTGACATGAGGACATCGTCCACTCCTGTGGAGGAAGGATGTCATGTGGCCAAAGGTAAAAGGAGGATAGTGGATGCATGGGGCTACATGAAAGGTTTTCCAAGTGGTAGTGCAATGAAGAACAATTCCAAAGATTAAACAATGGCCATAATGTACCACTAACCACGTGCACGCGCGCACACACACACACACACACACACACACACACACACACACACACACACACACACACACACACACAAACAGCATTACACTGGGTCTGATATGAACATTACACCTGTGTAGGTATAGAATATGAATGCCATTTAATGTCACAGTAGCAACACCACATATGTCTGAAAGCAACAGTGTCATGTTGCACTTTATGCAGTATAACAGCATGACTGCATGCTGAGGAGAAAATGTTGGGAGAAGTGTAGGACACAGATGTGGAGTTACATCCTTGTGTAAAATTGTCTCAAAAGTAGTAGGTATATGTACAGACACGCAAGTCACCTGCTGTCAGATTAGAACTCCTATATGTGTAGATAAAGTAGTTTGCAGACTCAGTAGTTAATGTTACTACCACAGCACAGTTTTTTCTTGAATACTGTCAGAGAGCATTTTATATAGGATGCTACTATGAGATGATTGGGGTAGGGTTTGACATAGCTGTGGACTCACATATCATTCTAAAATTGTCACCACAGTAAGTGCAGACTGCACACAAAGTTGACTGTAGTGAGAACAGAGCACCTACCTATTTACAAAGCATAGTACGTAACACAAGTACCATGGCACAAGTTTGGCTTTTATATAGTGTCAAACAACACTATTCTAGCTGATGACTTTAGCAGTGCCTAGTGAGAAGAAGATGATAATAGCACTGTCTGTCATGCTGGTGTAAAATGGTTTCTTAAATGTCAACCAAATGAAAAAAACACAAACGCGCACACACAAGTTGACCCCAGTGAGAAAAAAAATCCCTACCTAACTACGCACACTGACTAGAAAAATCAGTATTTAATGCAAGTGCCACAGTACAAGTCTGGCTTTTATAGTGTCTGACAACACGTTATAGCTGATGACATCAGCAGTGTTTGGTGAGAAGAAGTTAGTAACAGCAATGTCTAAAATGTTGGTGTAAGATGCTCTCTCGAATGTCAACCAAGTAAACAAACACCCATACACAGACCTACCAACTGACAGCAATGAGAAGAGAACCCCAACCTACCTATTTACACAGCACAGTACTTAACACAAGTGCCACAGCATAAGTCTGACTTTTACAATGCTGCAGGATAATTCATACTGGATTACATCACCATTGGATGTTAGAGTATAGATGTTGTCTGGCCTGCATTAAACGGATGTGTAGGCAAGTACAACTGCCAAAATATCTGTACTCCATGGGATTGTATTGATGACCGAAGGATACACAGATATGCTCTTCTGACTAGACAGATGCACACACACACACACACACACACACACACACACACACACACACACACACACACACACACACACACACACACACACACTAGGTGACTGCAGTGATATGAGAACCCCTACCCAACTACACCAACTAGAGAACTCAGAATTTAACGCAAGCACAAAGCACAAGTTTGACTTTTACAATGCCGCAGGACAATTTATAGTTTATAGTGGATGACATCAGCATTGGATGTTTGACAGAAGATGTTGGGAGGCTTGTCTGAAATGGATGGCTAGTCATGTACAACTGACAAGATATTAAAGATCTGCATGTCACCAGATTGATGAGTGTGCAAAGTGTAACATTTGCTGTTGCGTTTCCAGTGTGCAGGTATACCTTAAAAAGACAGCTTGGCAAACTATATGCAAACAGCTGTCCACACTACTACACGTATTGGAAAATCTGAATGTGTACTGTCAGCATAAAGATGTACATGGTATAAGAAAGCATTTTTTTTATTTCTGCAGTGTAGTTGATGTATTTGGAAACAAGTACTGAGAGACCAAGTTTCAAGTGCATGGGTACTGGTAACACACAGCTGCCATGTAAATATGTGTTCTTTCCTGCCTTCCAATTGAGTTTTTACATATACTTTCATAGGACAAACACTAAATTGGCAGTAAACATCAGCAATTTATGTTACTGTGCACTTTCCATACCATACCACCGAGGAGCTGGTTTGTGTGATCAATGGCAAAGTGTTTGCATATGCGAGATACACATTTACACTGCTGTTCCCATTTGCACGTAGTTAAGCTGTGAGCACATGTAGGCTTGTGCTTCATTGATAAAATTCTGAGAGTTCTATTGGTTTGCTTACCTCTGTGCAATCAGATTAAGCAAAGAGGTGCAACAGTCAGCACTGTGGTAGTACTGAGTAAGAAACAAACCTGCTGCCTAGCTGACTGTGTGGCAGTAGATGTAAATGAATTAACAGATTTTTTAGGAGGTCAGATGATACAGGGTTTGAATCCTGATGTATCTAATACTTTTAAATATGTATTTTTAATGCAATTAAAAATAATTTTTATTCTACTTTCACTGTGAGTTACTTTAGTACAGTGTGTTTAAGCAGCATTGTGTGGAGGTAACCATACCCCTGAAGAGTCAGTCACTATTGCTCAGCATTGGTGTGTGGTGCCAAACTCCATACGAACACAGAGGACAAAAAATGAAGGGCTTCTCTGGGTTTTTTGAGTTATGTGTGTGTGATTCCATTTTTTTTGACCAGATTAAAGGTGTTACAATGGGGTAGACAGGAAAGTGGGGAAGCAGGGGGAAGAAGAAAAGGAAAGCGATATAGAAATGTGCAGAAGGGAGGTAAGAAAGAACCACAGCTATCCACTTCTTTAATAGTGTAAAATGAAAATATGTACAGAATATTAGCCAAATTTGGACTGCCACCTTAACAAAGAGAGGTGACAACAATGCAACAATGTTTTATAGCCAATTGGACCAAATCAACTGTTTTCGAGAAGACATGTGTGTGAAGTGGAGCACTATGTATGGGATGATTTTTTTTTTACTTCAGTAAGAGAGGAATGCTGGGTAGGGGACATAGGTATTTCTGGGTCAGACAAGTAGGGTAGTTGAGGAAGCAGATGGAAACAAACTGGACAAACAAGACAAGAAACAGGGACAATGAGGGGCAGGACAGGTTGGGGGACACCATGATTGCGGTTAGGGAAGAGACAACTGGCTGTTGGAGTGCTTGACATCCTCTGCTATGGACAATAAGTGATAGCATCCTCTCCATCTGGCACAGGAGATAGTATCCTCTCTATCTGGTAAAGGAGTGCACTAATGGTGCTGTGCACGGCCCTATGCAACAGGCCTGGCAGCTCCTGATGGGTGATAAAACCCCCACCTCCATCAGTACTCCTGGAGGGTACCACAGTACCACCTGCCAAGTTAATGCTACCTGATGTGTAGAGCCCAGGTAGTGCAGGGACAGCAGAGGCAATACTGCCAGGTTGGGCCCCAGATGTGCTGAGCATTGGTGCAGGAGCAGGTGGAGCAAAGGCATGCTGAGCCATGGGGGTTGGCCTACCTCCTTGTGCTGTACAGCATTTTGTGATTTGTCAGAGATGGATGACATGGAAATGTTTTGATGACACAGAAAAAAAAGAGAGAGATAACGGTTGGGGTAAAAAAAAAGAGATAATTTGTACCATCATATGTGACATGCAATGCATTATCACAGTAATAAAGTATTTATCTCTACTTATACATTTAAGTATACTTCTTAACAACTACAAACCATAAGTAATGATTGCTCAAAGTAATCCTTGCACTGTGCATATGTTGCACATACGCTTGCTCAAATTACACAGATTAAGTTAACAGTAGGGCATTTATGCCACTTCTGTTGAAATTAAAAAATGTAATATCTGTAAAGGATTTTACTACTATATTTGTTACTTGTGGTATTTGAACCCACAACGTCTGACTACAGTATTAGATTTGACTCCTACATTTGGCTTGTGCTATGGACTGAAGCATGCATGCTTAATTTGCTACTGCTGTTTAGAAGAGCAATACTTTAGCTAAAATAATAGTTATGTTGTGCTGCAGACATACCCCTTGTTTCCCTCAGTCTCTCTAGATGCTCAGCATAGGCCTCCCTATTCACCATGACCTCTTGGTTGGCCGTGGAAAAAAAGAAGATAACAAGAGACGAGCATTGAGCATACTAGTCTGTCTATCTGCACTGCCTATCTAGCTTTAATTCTCTTTTTCATGTATACTTACACAACTGTGGGATGTCAACATCCAGCCATGGTTTGAATGTATCCTGCTTGCACCTTTTGAGATCATTACAGTGATGCCTACACTGTTCTCCAGTGCATAGAATACTAGTCACACTGGAGAGAGCCTTGGCCAGACTACTCTATGCCTCAGACTTGTACTGGGAGCCGGTATAGTCTCCCTGCAGAAGCCTTCAGCTGGGGCATTTTACAAGGAGTACAATGAAGATTCGGGACTCCTTAACACCCCAACTCTGTGCCCTGAATTGGGCACCTTCCCTTCTACCACATGACATGTCCAACCAGGTAAAACAGCAATAGTTAAGAATGATTTCTCACCAATGGGTGTTATTGCATTTACTACTAGTGCACAAACCCAAACAACCATACCAACTGAGTTTGAACGACATTAAGCGAAGAGCAACAGTGCCAAACTGAGAGGAAAGCAGCTTATGAACTAAAAAGGGTAAGGGGACAATTGTCATTAGTTTTTGGTTTGTATGCTGCTGTACCTGTTACTTGATTTAACCTTGCAGACATTTATTGGGGGTACAAATTATATAACCTGAGACATTTCTGGTGAGGCTTTAGACAGATATACATACACATACATGAAGACTGAGAAGTTAACCAAGTAAACTGTGTGACCTGACAAGGTCCTGGTTTATGCATTCATGTGTATATGATTATTGTTCAGGTCTGAGGGCCATCCAAGGCCAGAGTAGACAATAATTATAATTACAGAAACATAACATTCAGTATACCCTCTGTCACATATGTAATTCATATGCTCTCTGCTGCTATACATACTTATTGTTATCTATAATTATGTTTAATTTTTTTAAATTGTGTGGACAAGCCTTAATAAAATTGGGATTGTGCTAGATTAGAACCCAGACTCACCTGTATTGCAGTGCCTCACTTATATCTGCTGCCACAGAAACCAATAAGAAACAGCTGTATATTTTCATATTCATTACTAAGTATGTCTGTTAACTGCTGTGCAATGCCACTTAGCATGTTTGCACTGTGGCATACTATAGAGGATACAATGTATCCATTTTGAAATTGTCTGTTTGAAGGTGTTCTAAACATAGAGCTGGGGAAGGTTGCTAACTGCCGAGTAATGCCGCTTAGTGGGATTGAGCGATGGAGAGCAAAAGATGCAACAATGTATCCGTTTTGAAACTGAGAATGCATGCATCTTGTCTGCAGGTGTTCCATCTGCTTTGTGTATGGGTCATTTGTCCAGGTTTACATGAAGTTAAGTAATGCACAAATGTGATAAGCAAAGCTCGCCGTGTTTTATCTTTCTGAGCAGTGTTTATTAAGTTTCATAGGTTCATAGATTAGTACTATGCTAATTGCCCATGTGGGCCATTTCATGCCTAACCAATTACCCCATGTGAGAATCAAACCCAGCACCATATGTCTGTAAGGTAAACACTTTAACCATTATGCCAACCTCCCACCTTTAAAAGACAAATGTGGGACTTGAACCGTGATCTGCAGATAGTATATACTGTGTGGCTCACCTTGTTTAGCAAATGTGCTACACAAATACACACACACACACACACACACACACACACACACACACACACACACGTGATTCACATGTGTAGTTTATGGATTGTTTATCATAGAAGTATATTACATTTCATTTCTTATATTTATCCATTTCCCATATTTGCCCTAAGCCACTCGCTGTGCAAATAGTAGTATAAAACACACACACACACACACACACATATATATATATATATATATATATATATATATATATATATATATATATATATATATATATATTACAAATTAAATGTTAGTACACAAGTCTGGATTTGAACCCTCACACCAATGAACCTACAAAACACAGTAAGGGTGTCTTATCCCTCTTTGCCACAGAAACAGCTTTGCAACAGGGATGAAAATCATTGTGTATACAAGCAAGTCCCAAACCATCCACAGTATTAACAAGACATATGGCATTAGTACACTTCTGAGCTGTTTGTACGTGTGTTAATTTCAGATGTAGTGTAATGAGTGCTCCCACAACCATTTATGACTACTGTTTGCAGCAATACAGCTCTGTCTTACCTTTGTATGGAGTTCATTCTTCTCTTATCTGAGCAGTAATCTGAGACATGCAGTCTGCATTGAATTTTGTATCATTGTCCTTAAAATGCATGAGAATATTAATGACAACAATATACAGTTTTCAACAAAGGCAGGGGAGTTTGTATATTACCGAACAGAAACTGAGAAATGTGTACTGCTCAGCTGTATTTAAAACCTTGATACAATTACGTCTACACTTTGTAAGTGTATCCTGGCTGACACACCCATTGCAGGTAAGGGAGTCTGAATTGTTGTGTATTCCTTCTCCCTCCCATTAACCATTCACAGTTGCTATCAATTAGCAACAAACACTGAGAAAGTGCCTACACTATATTTACATCTGCTAAACAAATCCAAAAGTTTGGGATTTAGCAATTCTAATGACTTCACACCTCATTTGCATCTTCACTGTGCTCAGAGGCATGAGTCTGCACCATAACAAGGGAACCTGAAGGTGAGAGGACTTGTGTATTTGCAGACTGACATTCCTTTATTTATATCTACACAGAAGGCTTCTGATGTTGCTAAGGTTTGCTTGATTTTTCAGATACATGCTAGATTTGTTCACCTATTATGAAGAGAACTGTTATTTATATGCATTAGGGGATTAAACTGTTATCTGTATGCACATTTTATACTTCACTTTTGGCATAGGCATTTTTGACATACATTGAAGTTCACAGAATCACAGCCTTATTAACTGTCATTACAAGTCTTATTGTTAAAACTGGTTACTTTACACCGTTTTCTATCTTATTCTATGGTGATGTGAAGTACTATATTATCAATGAAACAGGGGTATAATGCTTTTAAGATGGCCTATATACACTACCGGGGGAGTGCTGAGCACAGTGAGAGGTGACCAGCAATCATATACAATTTACTTTTGAGTTGTACATATGTACACTGTTTGTGAAAATTGTGTGGGAAGCATTTATAACAGTTGAGTTAGGTGTTACTCCTTGGATTCTACAAACTGTCAATTTCCTGTTGTTCTGGGGGGTGGGGAAGCCAAGTACTATTTGCATGTTTCCACATTACCAGGTGGGTTTCAAGAGTTTTGCTCTTGCAATTGTGTAATCATCCTGGTATTTCCATGTGTGTATGGGGAAGATTTATGTAATCAATGCCATGCTGTAGCACATCATTAAGAAATTGATTTAGGAACAGAATGTCGAGTTACTGAAAACTCCTCGCTATAGCGAGATCACGGAAATGGTACATTTAAGTAGGGAGGATGCAAGGGGACTTGCCCCCTGCAAAAAAACTTATATTAAACTAAATTTAAGTCTTTTTTTTTAGCACGTCACAATTTTGAGTTTCTGAAAACTCAATCATATGGTCTCGACCATATAATGTTCAAGTTTTCAGTAACTCGACAGTCTGAAGTGAAACTATACATATATATATATATATATATATATATATATA
This sequence comes from Protopterus annectens, assembly GCF_019279795.1. NCBI lineage: Eukaryota > Metazoa > Chordata > Ceratodontiformes > Protopteridae > Protopterus > Protopterus annectens. Next base: position 974,832,154 of record NC_056737.1, on the reverse strand, counting down.
TATATATATATAAATATATATATATATATACACACACACACACACACACACACACACACACACACACACACACACACACACACACACACACACACTACAGCACTACCTTGTTGTTGTAGTAGATGGCAGCAGTATATTGGGGCAGGGAGTCCAGAAATGGCAGCAGAATACTGATGCAGAGAATGACCTCCTTGCACAGTCTACACATGCCTCCCCCTTTATAGCAGGGTTATCCATGGTGACAGCAATTACAGGGGTAGGAAGGTGAAAATGACAGCAGAGTTTAACACAGGGGGAACGTAGACTGCAGCCACCACTGTAAGATAGTTTTGCATGTCTGATCATTGCATTCCTTCCTCTGCAGGTTCTGGCTCACCCTTTACCCTCCCCATTCCCTCCTCACTCAATCTCTCTGACCTGTTATCATGCTTAACTACCTCACTTCATCTCAACTCCAAATACATATCCAACGCACTTACACCTAGCTTCCTCTCACTACCACGTACACTACTCACTCAGTCTTCTCTGTTACTCTTCTATCTTCCCCTTCCATCCCATTAGCCCTTCTAGCTTGTTTCACCTTCGTGTGGAGCATCTGCTTTATATCTGATTGAGTTTAGTGCAATATTTGTATATAAGATTCAGGTATGAGTTTAGAACAGTATCTGTTTGAGATTAGTACTACTGTATATACATCCTGCCTTTATTCCTAGCCTTAACCTAGATATTGGTATATCTGTTCATTACTATGTTTCATATTGTATGTATATCTAATGTTTGTTGCAGTATGTATTATTTGCTATTGTATGTATATTAAATTGTTCTTCATGTACTCTGATGCTCATTTACTGTTCTGTGGAGCTTTTCTCACCCCTGGTCTCAACTGAAAAAGGACCTGTGTCCAGTTGTAATTTCCTGGGAAACAAATGTAAATAAGTAAATGTCCTGGAAAGTTCCATCTGAGAAGACACTGAAACTGGACCTTGAGACTATTGTACTTTTGGAGTCCACTGAAGGATCATCATGGAAAACATGACATGAGAACAATGTAGACTATTGTTGCCATGAGTCCAGTGCCCTACGTCAAACAGCTGCTGTGATTGCCTGAGACTGAAATAACTAAGATATTCCAGACTAAAGAGGTGAAATTTTATCTGAGGTTAGACATGCTTTGTGGAACAGAGTGCCCACTGTGCAGCTGATAAATGTGGCAGCTTGTCAGACCTTTGTCTGGGACGTTGCAGTGTTCACTGTGATTACCAAGGATCAGAAAACATTAACAGACTACTAAAGTGCAAAACGGCTGTCCAAAGCCAATGCAGTCAGGAGATAGTCACCTAGCCAATGAAACACCTCACCACTTTGCAGCCTCTGGTTTGCTGCATTAAAAATGCATTTGGTATTTACCCTGGGGGCTGAGGTGAAATGGAACTGAAGAGCACAAAAGTACTCAAGACTGCCTACTGGTCCGAAGCAGCAAAGCCTCCTTTTTTTCAGCCATGATGCAACCAAAACTGACATTGACTCTTCTTCCAGTCTGAGAATGGATGTTGTAGAGTCTGAAATTCCATACTATCGGCTCCAAGGGTTTTACCTTGCTTTTTCATATTCTCCAACTTCTCCTCAGCAACAGGACTAATCAAGATGGAAGCATCAAAGAGGGAATTAAGGAAGATGCCTTTTAATACTCAAGCAAAATCAGTAAGGTGCAAAAAAGTGTGAAGTCAGAGGACGAAGCTGGTGTCTGTTCACCTAGCTGCATCATCCATGCAAATGTGTACCAACTGCATGGTGAGTTATGAAATGAAGGCTATAGTTGCTACCTTGCAGTTCAACAGGTTCTTACATTCTCCATATAGTAGCTATTTTAGTGAGTTTGATATCTCACTGATGACAGCAACAGTTGAAGATAAGTAAACCTCACTTCTCAAATCTGTCATCTGCTTTTTACATTCTAACTAGAAAGTGAGTGCATTCTGAGCCTTTTTATGGAGTTGCATTGACAATGGACACTACCACAGAAGTCTACAACCAACAATTCATTCTGTAGGAAAAGAGGACCTTCTCTGGCCTCTGTAGAACAGGTGCCACAATATCAGTGTTTTCCATTTCAGTCCTGATAACAAGATCCACCACCTTATTACCTGAGGTGATACTCAGGAGGAAGCTAGGGTGGGGCAAAAGTCTTTGTGGAAATGCTATGAGCACTGTAGGTCATCTACCTATTTGCCTCTTCATATCAAGTGCATTCCCAAATTTGGGGTCATGTGGGGGATGGTGGAGAATATGCACAATCTTTGGTGCCCAGGCCTTGGGGAAGAAAACTCCAACAGGGAGCCTAGCTGCTTCATCCTGAACTTGCACTTCTTACCCATCCTTGGAGGAAAGGGTCAGAGGAAAAGGAAGAGGAAGGAGTAGGATTAGTTCAAAGCATGCTTAGTGGATCCTGAAAGTACTTTCTGCCCAGCTGCTGAGAAAGCTAAGAGGTTGAAAGAGCAGGCTGAAAAGAGTTTCTGCCTGAGGTCAAAGTCAACACATACACAAGGGCAAATGGTATAAGCTAATGATAAAAGTTTAGATTTAGATGAAAACAATATAGGTTCATAGGTTCATAGGTTAGTACTAGGCTAACTGCCCTTGTGAGCCATTTTAAGCCTAGCCAGTTATCCCCTGTGAGATTCAAACCCTGTACGTTGCGTTTGTAAGGCAAACACCTTAACCATTAGGCCACCCTCCCAACCATATGATAAAGGTTTACACTTAAATATAACCTATAAAAGAGTTGTAGTAAAAATCCCCTTACCATATAAAGAACACAACAGGTAATATAATCCTTTCAGTAGGAAATATGCAAAATATGTTCAAGAACATTAGATCAGTCCATCCCCCGGATTTACTATCCGTCCATGCAGGACTAGCTTAGTCCTGCATGGAAGCAGCCATTTAGGAGCATGGCAGCAGCATACCATGCATATTAATGAAGGCGCGTTGCCTGAGCTCTTAATCTTACACAGAGCATGTAAGAGTGCAGGGGGCATGTCTGAGAGCAGAGCTCTCAGAATACACAAGCCCCTGCAATGAAGAACAGCAGACAAGTCCAAAAAGAATGAGCGAGACCACTCATACTCCCAGCAACATCCCCCCACGTGTACAACAGCAATAGTTAAAACAACAGATATAAAGTTTTTTTTATGAAACAGATGAAATTTAACCATAGGTGCGCGGGTTTGCCCATTGCTTAGCTACAGTTAATGCAGCTTAAATGGCACAAGAGGATAAAAAGCAAGATATATGCAAATGAAGCAGTACAGCAATAGTGCAGTGGGCAGAGCATTCACCTTACGAGCAGTCATTCCTGGGTCAAGTCCCACTGCAGCACATTCCATTTTCCATGTCAAATCACTTTATGACCAACATTTTTAGTTGCATAACCTATGAAATAACATATATTTGTTAACTGGAGTACTGCATTAAATGCAGATGTGAGGTGTCAGTGTCATAATGTTGCAATGTCCACACATAATCACATGTGCCCCATACAGTATATGTACACAGGAATCAGGGGTACAAATGTAAGGTAAAATGTGTAATGAATGATAACTCCACTCAGCTTCCAAATCCCCCACCTTCCCAAGACCCATTATACATTACTGTCTAAATTAGTGCAGTGTTAAGCAGGAGTAAGCACTAGTAAGCAAGTGTAAGCATAATTAAGCAGTAGTAAGCGGATGTAAGCATGTATAAGCATTAGTATGCGAGTTTAACCCCATTTGTGCGGGGGTAAGCAATGCACACACAGGCTAAGCAATATTGAAGCTAACTATCTGTAGGCATATGCAACCAGAGATTAGCAATGTTTACCTTCGCGCAAACCCATGCAAACCCATTTACAAGTGGTTAAAAGTGCCTTACTCACTCTGTATGCAACAGCTGGTGTTCTGGACAGAAACAAACTAAAAAGCCTTTGCAGGTCTTGAACCCAAATGAACCAAACAAATCCTCACTATAGTAAAATCAAACTGAACATGTGAAAGGAATCTATATACAGTCTTATGTTCTATAATCTACTACATAAGATAAATATGTGAACTGGAGTACTGCAGTAAGCCCATATGTGAGGTGTAATTGTAATAAAGTGTTGAAGTCAGCTAGTAAACACAAGGACCCCATACAGTGTATGTACACATGAATCACGGACACCAGACATATATATAACATGTAATGAATAATAAATCAATGCCAAAAAGCAGATATAATGCAAAGTAAATATTAAGCAACGCTAAGCACTGCACAGGCCAGCTTAGTAGGTGTAAGCAATGTGTAGGCCAGCTAACTCAATTTGCCCATTGGTACACCCCTGTAAATAATGCCAACATTAGGTAAGCAGGTTTGCCCATAGCTTAGCCTTTTCAAAACTGTCCAATCATGGCAAAGTGCAAGAAATTGGCCCTATTTAAACCCAACAGGTGGAAATACATTTCATAACTGGTTGTAGCTTCTCCTTGCAGGCACCATGTCTGGAATGGGAGAGGGAGTGCACTTTTGGGCGTGGCGCTGGGGCATCCAGGAGTCCAGAGTCATGGCAGGACTCCTTGTCAAAGACCATGAGCAGAGACTGCTGCAGAGCCAGTACCAGTGTTCCCAATATAAAGTGGAAGCCTGGGACCATCTCACTCGTGACCTCACCAGTGCCACTCGCATACCCTGAATTGGTGAGCAGGTCAGGCATCACTAAGCTGACCTGAGCGTCGAAAGGGGGATCTCTTGGATCAGTAGATCCAAGAGGCTAGAACGACAGGGGAGGTCCCAGCTGTGTGTCTCAGTCCACTACCTGTTTAATAATTGCCAGCTCATATATATTATGGATAGGTATGGCTAAATATTCCTCTTATGTCCTTCACAGTGGCAAGTGAACAGGCTGTGAACCAGGAGGTCCATGGATGTCGCTTGGAGAGGTTGCAACATGAGGCAGGTTAGTAATACTCTTGCAAGTACTGTCATAGGAAATAAATCTAACAGTATTAGTAAGTTAATTGCCTGTATAAAACCTGTATTGTTTAAGGCAAGTACGGCATACACCAGAGAATATGGCAGGAAGAGTCTCATATAGGTTGTATGTAAATAAAAGCATAACAGCCTGACAATGAAGGTCTAACTGCTGTACTGCATGTGTTTACTCTGGTATCATAAGGTAATGAAGTTGCAATCACTTAATAGTACTGTTGTATTAAGTACTCTTACCCACACTATGCAACATAAATACAAAATGTGTAGGAATGTCTGTATATGACTGGTGTAATCACCAGAGGTCAGCTAGTACAACTGAGAGAGACATAGACAGAAAATAGTGAAAAGACAGACAACAAAATCCAAATTGCACACACAACTGAGACATGAACTGTTGTATTTTTAGCACACACAGCCATTGTTCGAATCCTGGGAGTGGTAGTAGTCTGCATACAGAATCATACTCCACAACTGTGCAGATATGTCCAGAATGTCCAGTAAATTGGCCCATATCTGCTGCCTGTCATTGTGTCCCCCTGGGAAATCAGTGGGATGATCCCAGACATATAGGCTGCAAACAAGAAATATAACTGATTGTCACACATTTATAAGAACAAACCTGTCTCTCTAGCAACTCCCCAAACTGTTATGAGAGTAATAAGTCAAGTATGTCCCATCTACACCTCCATGTGCTGTGACCAGAGTGTGTACAGTAACAGAGTGAGATGTAAGTGCGTAATACTAATGTGAAATCTGGTACTTTGTGTGGCAACATTCAGGTAGTGCTAACAAACATTGCTCCCATAGGTCCGTCAGATACGAACACTATGCCCAGAAATAAAAGAGTGATACCCTGTACTGGTACTGTTTACTTTGGTATTGTATGGCATTGTTAGTGTTGCAGTTGCTCTGAATAATAAGGTATTACTCATCAATGTCACCCACACTGTACTTCATAATATAACTGTCTAGGAAATCCTGTATAAGAGTGTTGTAAGCCACTAAAGGTTGAAGAGGGCAATAGTCTACATATATCCCGGTTCACCTGCATGTGATCAAGACATGGCCACAGTCCGTGCAAAAAGAGATGGACAGGTATGTGCATAACATTAACCTGGAATCTGGGAGCATGTGTAGAAACAGTTAGTCAGTGTTAACAAACAATTCCTCCACAGGTATGCCAGGTAAGAGGTGTATACTGCAGGTAAAACCAGTTCATGTATATAGTTGTTGACAGCCATATCACTGTTCAAACTAAGGCAATAGGCTAGTGTAACAAAACTTGTAAGGTATAGATAACAGCACTGACTAGGAAAGTAATGCGGACTACAGGAATATACTAGTTAATTGACATCTTTCTCTCCACCGCCACCATATCTCCAATACACTAAATAACCAACTCAATTGGTAAGTGATGACTTCACTGTAATGTTGGGACATATGTCCTATTGTCTGATAATTATTGAAATCTGTTTCTATGCATGTGCTATGCTGAAATACTCCAACACTGGTGGCATGGTGCCATTAATGTACCTGCATGCTGTTGTTATTACCACTGTGGTCCCACATATGCATGTGTTCTGTTTGCTATGCAACTGTTCCATATCTGGTGTCTGGGTTAATGGGAATATCCATGCATGCTGTTATAACTAACCCTGGAATGTGTTGATTATTACTAACCCACATATGTTGATAAAACATAAACACCATAGCACGTATGGGAATGCGGGTCTTAGCGGACCCACCTGCACCTTAGCTGGCCGTGGCACCGGGCACCAGCACGTCTGGGGCCCAACCCGGGACCTACTCTTCCGTTGGTCCTGAACCACCTTTGGGTGGAACCCTCTCAGGGGATGGGGCTCACCCCCTCGGGAGCAGGCATGGACAGGAACCTGTCACCTGTCACCAGGTCCAGGTCGTGGTGCGTAGTGAGCTCCGCAGGGAGGTAGGAGATATGTTATGCCAGCTCGAGGGCTGCGTGTCACGACTAGATGGTCGGACTGGCTCTCCGACTCAGCCCCCAGCACAGTCACCTTCGGTGCTGTGAAGGTGCAGTGGTGACTGCTCATGGGTGGGGACCTCAGTCCCACTGTTTCCACTAGGGAGCTCATGGGCTTCCGATTTCCCAACACCCCTCCCCATCAAGGTGTTTACCCCCATGCGTCATAAACCGCCCCTGTATGTGTCTTGTCTGTCTTGTCTGTTAATCTACCCAACATACCTCCCCAATTATACATGCTATCCCTTCCCAACATCCCACTCTCACCTGAAAAAAAAAAAAAGGCAAACTGTTCCCAAAAAAAATCACGTCCCATACATAGCTGTCCATTTCACACGTGTCCACTGGACACATGTAATCTGGTCTAATTGACATCACAACATATTATTGTTGTCCTCACCCCTCACTCAGGGTTTGAGTGTCCAAATCTACCTCCAAGTTCAGTGTATATGCACAGTTGTTGCTGTAGAAGAAATGGCCAGCTATGGGCCTTCCCTACACCCATCTCTAGCTATTTTCCCTACTGTCTTTCCCTCTTTGTGCCCCTTTTTCACCACGTTCCTATCAACCCTTTTTTTCTTTTCTTTTAAAGAAATTAGCATGGGGGTAAGATGGGGTAAGCACATTTAAGCAGGAGTAAGCGGGTTTAAGCCTGTCTGCACGGGGGTAAGCAATGCCTACACAGGTTAAGCAATTGAGAAGCTAAATCAGTATAAGAAATTGTAACCGGAAGTTAGAAGTGCTTACCTCCACTCAAACCTGCGTAAACCCACTTACAACTGCTTAAAAGTGCCTTAATCACTCTGTATCCAACAGCCCTTGTTCTGCTCAGCAATAAAATAAACAGCCTCTGCAAGGCTCGAACACAGGACCCTGCACACCATAGCCAAAGTGACTTACCACTAAGCCATGTCAAATAGACATAACCCTGATGGTTTCACATACATATCATCCAGTACAGTCATTCAACAGTACAGGAAATGTACTTAAACATGTAGATGTATGTGTGTCTGTATATATGTAGATATATATATATATATATATATATACATGCATACATACATCTATAGATATATATGTGTACATCTATATGTGTGTATATATATATATATATATATATATATGCATACATCTATAGATATATATGTGTACATCTATATGTATATATATATATATATATATATATATATATATATATGTAAGCATAAATATATATCTATATATGTATATACAGACATATATCTATTGATATATAAGAAAACATAACAAAAACATATATGTCCACATGCATCGTTAATGGGGGTGAGGGGGCCCAAACAACATACGTCTTGTACTTATAGATACCCCCCCCCCAGCCAAACATGTCTGCCCTGCAACACAATACCAACTGCTGCAAATCCCGTAACCAGGACCTGACACAACATGGGCACAAGATGTTAACAGTAGTCCATCCCACCTGTATGATGTCAGGCTGGTATAAGTAACATACCATGCATTACAGTCTGGCTACCACAAGGAATGTACAATGTGGAAGCAATCAACATTCCTAAGATACATACACACAGACACAAACACACACACATATATATATATATATATATATATATATATATATATATATATATATATATATGTGTAACTACACATACACACAGAGAGATATGTATAGGAAGATACATATGTAGAAGGTGCACACAATACGGAAGACCCACTATGCCTACAGTTGCCACCTTACCAACTGGACACTGCGTGAGCCACCCATACAAATGACAATTGTTGCCTGCAACATATACCTACAGAGAGGTTAAAGGATATAACACTACACACAGGTTTGCATACATGGGAAAGCTTTATTTGTGTACTATTACAGTTGTATATGCCATGTCATATAGCTGTTTAGACTCTGACATACATATAAACAGACTAATGCAACTATGAAACAGTTATATTAATACAGTATTCTGGAAAGGTTTACATATGTTGCTGTCCAGACTGAGGCCTTCAAGTAGTACAATAGTAAAAGACAGGCTGGGCCATAGGATAACAATCAATCAACAGTAAGTAATGCAGATGTATAGTCCAGTAGCCTCTATCTACACTCTGTACACAATCCCTCTGGGGTAAGTACCTCAGTTGACACAATGGGATGTATCTGTTACATAACAAGACATAACTGACACCATCACAATCACAGTAACAAACAGAACAGTCTGTATGGCAGGAAGCAGTAGGCCTGAATTTATCCAAGGTGCATTGTATGGTAATGTACATCCATAAGGCAGCTTACCCCTGATACCCCCACATGTTGTAACAGCCTAGGTTAGTTATGGTGCATCCCCCTCATAGACTGACATACAGGGCCATATACCACTGTTACATACAATGGCCTCTGGAGTGCATAAGGGCACACATGTATTATGTAGATGAAGGCCGCACATATATGGACCCAACCCCACAATATGTGTGGGGCCACAACAGCAGTGGACTGATGGCAGGAATGGCAGCATGACATACTCACAGCCCACTACATAACAACCACTGACAGCATGTCATATGGACAAAGCCTGGTATGTAGTTGGAGGACAGAGGCTGGAACACAGGCCCATATGTAAAATACTGTTGTCATACACTAAGCAAGTTGCTGGTGTTACAGGATAGGCTGCAACATACCCTTAGTCAGGCATATGAAGTTAGAAACGCAGCCATGTACTGATAGCACTCAACACACCACACTACCAGTGATATACCTGACACAAGATCTGTGTGGTGGATAGACAAAACATAACAGGCACACCTCTGGCCATTAAGTGGATAGGCTGACAGTTGAGAGCTATGCAGACAGACTGCATTCTATGTTAAACTAGTATGTACACACAAACCCTGTAACGCCAGTGCTATACAATGCATACAACACTACTCACACTCTGTCTGTATTTCTGGAACCTCATACAAATACGTAGCTGGCCTGAGTGTGCAATTTCTCTAGTAAGAGGTACTGTTACCTGCTGTCTGTAACACTGCTGCCCACACACAGGAAGGATGTCCACCATACAGGAAACGTAAAGGGACCATGCCCACATGATGTAGGGATTTATAGTAGTGGGTTGCCGTGACAGTGGTAATTGGAAGTACTACACAGAATGCTGCATCTAGGTAGCAAGTGGAGGACACAGACTGGTGCAGAGAGAATCACCTGATCATGTGTATCACCTACAAAAGCCATGCCGCAATGTATAAAAAGCAGCACAATCCATTTACTGGAGAGAGTCTGAGACCGAGATAGAGATAGAGCTATAGAGAGAGAGAGAGAGAGAGAGAGAGAAAGGCAACAAAAAAATAAAACAACAGAAAATAAAAAAAATCCATGCAGCAAACTATCCAGGAGAGACATCATTCCCACAGTAGGTATATGAAGTATATATGCATGTAACTGACTGCAGTACTTGGTCCATAATAATGGTATAGATGATGTGGAATGATTTATATGTGCCATCAGATGTTGTTGTGAAAGCTACCTGCATTCAATATGCAGATGACTCAACCTTGATCTGCTCTGCCTCCTCCCCTACAAAACTTACCACAATAACCCAAAACACCTTCAACAAGGTTGAAAATTGGCTATTAAACCAACGATTAATACTAAATCCCAACAAAACTAAGTTACTTCTCTTCACCCCAACAAACAGAACCAAATCACCATCATTCAACATAACAGCTAATAATGACACCATCATCTCCCCAGTAACCCAAACTAAACTGTTGGGTGTCATGATCGACGACAACCTTAGGTTTGATGTACACATCAATCAAACCATAAAAACTATCAATAAGAAATTTGGCAGCCTCTATAGGATCAGATCATTCCTAACCCCGCAAGCAAGAACTGCTATTGCCCGCTCCCATCTTCTATCAACACTTTTCTATGCCGCCCCTCTCTTCTCCCACCTGAGTAAAACTAATCTCAAAAAATTGTCAACATGCTACAACCACATTGCTAGATTTGCAACTGGCACACCCTACCGGACCCACCACTGTCTGAACCTGAATCTCCTGGGCTGGCTGGAACTACACCAACTCCTCCAGCTTAACCAGCTCATAGTTGCCCATAAAATACTCCACCACCCAGACACTACTCCAGCCCTCAGAAACATAATCCGCCCTTATAGTAACAACAGGACACTCCGCTCATCCACCAAACTTCTAGTACTTATGACCAAATCAAACCACGCTGCAGGTGACTCCCTCTTTGCCAACTCTGTCGGTAAATAGTGGAACTCACTACCAGATGACATTACCCAAGAATCTTCGCCAACGTTATTTAAACACAAACTTAAAAGCCACCTTAAGTCACATTGGCTATGTCCCTGTACCAACCCTGACTAGTACCCCTTACACCCCCTCCACCTTACTTTAACTTCAAACAAACTACCCTACCAGTCCATCCAAACAACCAAATCAAACCACGCTGCAGGTGACTCCCTCTTTGCCAACTCTGTCGGTAAGGCTATGTCCCTGTACCAACCCTGACTAGTACCCCTTACACCCCCTCCACCTTACTTTAACTTCAAACAAACTACCCTACCAGTCCATCCAAACAAGTTGATTAATCATACTAACTAATCTAGGTATTATTGCCTTAATAAAATATCCTAAACCCTAGGTAATAAGGTAACAGTTACCTACTACCACAACTTAAAGTATGTCTCTTGCCTCATGGATGGATATATTCTGCTATGCCTGTAATCAGCCTGTATGTTCTGTAACTGAAATTATTGTACTATCTGTTTTTCTTTCTGTATTCACTGTTACTTAATGCTATCTACCTAAAATTTGTAAATTGTTATGTGTCTGGAGCTTTTCTCCCCGGGACTCCGCTGAAAATGGATATGTATCCAGTCGGACCATCCAGGTCAACAAATGTAAAATAAATAAATAAATAAATGTTCAGCTGAACAACTGCTAAGGACAATAGAGTCTGTCCCTGTGGGTAGTTGGCCATAGGCATCAACTGTGCAGAGCAGCACTGACTGATAAGATGTAAGCCATCATAGTGTGTGTTGTGGAATGGGAAGCATGTATATTACTGCGGCCAATAGCTGGTGGTGGAAGTAATACCATAATGATGGACACGTAGGTTCCACAGCCCACTACTTGCAGGATACTCAGGTTAACCTGTATTGTAGCATGCTGGAATGCCATAGGTGTATAATAGGGTTACCTGCAATCTGGCTCTACATATACCCTCTAATGTCAGGCTGTGTCCATATGTGGCACCTGTCTGTGCTGTAGCAAGGCAGAACATTGCAGCTGTGCACGGAGGTGTTGTGAGATTGTGAACCTGATGTCTGAACGTATCCCATATATAGGTATGTATATGTGTACATATATATGTATGTCCACAAATATACAGATACCCATGTGTAGACATATATATATATAAACACGGTTCCCCTTCACAAAGTCAAACGGACACAATCTCGAAAGTTATATGGTCGAGACCATATGTTCGAAATTGTGGAAGCTCGACTCTGTGAATGGGGAACGGCATACAGCACAGAACAGGAGATTTCCCTTTCTGCGCTGTAGTGTGATCTCGGAGTTGGAATAAATAAGTAGCGGGAGGTGTGGGGGCTGCAGGGAGGCTTGCCCCCCTGCAGAAACACTTTGTTGTGTTACGTGTTTCTGTTTTTCAGCTCCCTTTCATGAAATTGAGCTTCAGAAATTCGAGCATATGGCTTCGGCCATATGCATTTCGAGTTTCTGAACATTCGACTTTGTGAAGGGGAACCATAAACATATATATACATCATATATATCGACACATATATAGATATATACCTATATGCACATGTCTATATATATACAAACACACACACAAATATATATGTATGTAAATACATGTCCCCTATATTACCACCAAAGTGCTGCATGCTATGTGTGAGGGAACAGCACACATAGCAATACACACAGATATCTACAGCTATCAGTGTGTGCAACATGGACGGGTATGTCACATGTGAACCCCTTGTTGAGACCACATTGCCCTTGTCTGTAAAGTATGGAATGGGACTATGGGGAAGTATGGCAGATACAGTTGTGGAGGTGGTCAAAGTTGGTAGATATAGAGGACAGCCTACAGGAATGATATGTGACATATGTGGTGGGTAAACACCCTGGATGGTGTGTGTGGTCTGTGATGTGGAATCCCCATGGGCCCCAATATGGACACAATGGGAACAAGCCTCCCACCCACTGCTGCTCACAACAGCAGTCCATGTTCTGAAGGTGCCTGGCCTGGAGGTTAAGAAGGAGGAGTATGTGGACCCTGTGGATGTGTACTGGGTGCCTCAAGGTGATGTAGCACATCCCACATGTGTCTGTGGAGCCCGCTATGGAACAGACCCTGGACCTGACCTCGGAGGACAAGATCATGTCTGTGTGTGCCCCCCGGGGGGGGGGGACAACATCCCCTGAGTTGGTTCCACCTGAAGGTATTGCTGGACAAGTACATGAGGAGGCCCCAGGGTGGGTCCCACATGTGATGTGGCCTGGTAACATTGCCAGATGAGTTTGGAGAGGTGGTTCTGCTGGCCAATAGTCCATAAACATGCTACTGTGTCACTGTTATAGAACATATGTGGGTAGTAATAGTCTACACCATCCTGAAAAATGTCCAAAAGCATGCATAGATATCCCCAATAACACAGAATGTCAGATGTGCAGCGATCACATAACAAGCATACCACAGGCATATATGGAACTATAGTGGCCCTGACAATGGCATGCAGGTGAATAGTCTGTAACAGGCCAGCAATGATAGTGTCTACCAGGTAACATGGCTACACACACATCGCACAAAGTGTGGTACAATACAATATCTGTCCCACTGGTAGGTAAGTTGTAGCCATACCTACTGAGTTGTGTGCACAGTTTGTTGTCACTGATATGGTGGGGGGTGACAGTGATATGTATTAAGAACTGTGGTAACCTTGCTGTATGACTTGCTCACACCTGTTTCCATCTTTATGTCTTTCAGGCAAGATGTCACATGGAAGACTCCCGGGTTACTCAGCTGCTGAGAATGAAATTGTGGTAAACCACCTAATCCAGCACTACCCTGCCTTGTTTGGTCGGGCCGCCCATGAGCAGCAGGAAAAGACCGCCCTGTGGAACGACATAGTCCACAGGGTCAATAATGTCAGACTGCACAACCGCAGTTATGAGCACGTCCGGCATCATTGTTCTGACCTGCTTCTCAATGCCCGTCAGTGTCCTGCTGCAGTCCGTGGGAATCACCTCGCAACAGTGGGGGCCATGCCATCTATCCCCAACACGTGTTGAGTAGCTCCTAGCTGGCCTCGTGGCACCTGCCTGTCCACATAGCCATCAACTGCCAGACACCGTTGTGGAAGTGGGTGCTACCCACACACCGGCTGAGGAGCGTGCAGGTAAGGCCACAGGGCACATCAGTAGACCACTGTTGCATATGCATCCGCATCTGTACAGGTAGATCATGCATAACTGACATGTCAAAGATATAGTTTGTTGCTGCATAGTAGTGATAAAAAGATTTGCATACGTAGTAGTATTGAGGACATGTACTGTTGATGTATTGTAATGCTGCACCCACCCTGTAGCAATGCCACAGATGTGGCCACTAACTTTGCATCTCTCACCCTCTTATGTAGGTCCCTCCAGTATACCACCAAGGCAGCAGCCTGTAGCTGGTGAGTATGGTTTATGTTGATGCTTGCCAATACACCGGGTATGTAATGGCTATGGTATATTCCATGCACACATCTAACACACCTACCCAGAACACATGCTGTATATGCACACGTATGGCTGCTGTTAAATGCACGGCATCACAGTGGTGACCATGATGTGGTATTGGAAGGGTATTTCAGACACCTGCAAGATAACTAACATCCTGTCATTGCGGAATGTGTCCACAGGGAGTAACATAATGGTGGGAGACATGACCTACAGTAGGGACATGTTTGAAACATCACCCGTATACAGTGCAACATCAGTGTATATACCAGTAGTACAATGGCAACTGTTGCAGAGTTACACTATGGCATAACATATTACTGTGGTCCACATTATCAGCTGGGACTAGGCTGTAACATGTGGTGCTCAGTGTATGGGACACTGTAAACTGACATACATGTGTAGGCCTTACTTGTCAAGCATCTGTAAAAAGGCTGAAGGTGGGGGGGGGGGTGTGTCACCAGTGCACTTCAGCCGGGATCCTAAGGATGCTAAGAATGGCTGTATTTGCAAACAGTCAGGTTCAGGAACTGTGGCAGATGTAACCCTACCCCCACAGCAATAGTGATGGCAGTGTGTGAACACCAAGGGATGTGCACATGAGTAGACCTTGCAATCATGCAGATTAGGGGGACATGTGTAGGGTAGACTGAACATACACTGGCAAATGCTAGTATACCCCTACCAGGAGTAGTGACTGCTGTAGTATACATAACAATATGTGCAACAAACCGTCATGATAAGGTGTGCACACATATGCACACACGTATGCATTGCGGTCAGCAACTGCACATCTAACACATTCCGTAGACATTGCATGTGAATATACAGGACATATGTCACATATTGGGCTCATGTACTGTTAATATATGCGGTGATGTGGTCCCATGGCAGATCAAGGAAGGGTGCATCATATCAATAAGGGTGTGTACACTCCCCATAGCCATGGTATGCTCTGATGGTTGCCAGTGTAATACCATTGGATTGGTCATACATGGTCCGCTGATGTTGAGAGCTGTAAACCAGACATCAGGCATTCACAAATGACATCTGTCCACATATCATCCCAGGAAAGTGTTGCTGAAAAACATAGGGGCTGTGAGCATTAAAGCTGACATAACTGACACAGTACTACACATTTAGCAATGGGTTATACACATGTGATGTGTGGTGCACAGTACATGGCAGGGTGCAGAACAGGTGCACAGCAATACTGTGTACATGAGTGCAGTGGTATCCAGGGGAAGGGGCATCACCTAGCAACACAGCACATGCATCACACACATGTATACTGTTGCTAGCATGGATTGACTATAGCTGCACTGCATGCTGTTGTGTACCATATGTTATGCATGTTGACAGATGGGTAATAGGAGGAATGTGTGTACTATCACTGTGCAACCTCACCTGTGTGTGTGTGTGTGTGTGTGTGTGTGTGTGTGTGTGTGTGTGTGTGTGTGTGTGTGTGTGTGTCTCGGTGGGTGGTTAGTTTGTCTGTAGTGTCACTCTGGTGAAGTGGAGGGAGGTTGATGCATGTAGGATGCGTGTGTGCATGTGTGTGTGTTTGTGTGGGTGTCCATGTATGCACATGTGTGATTGTGGGGTTGTTCATACAGCAGTACTTCCCTTTGGGATCATGCAGTACATGAACATGGACTGACACATGACACACCAGGAATACTTGTCATGTATGTAATCACAGGACAGCTAATAGTATAATAACGTATGTATCGCATTCAGCAGAGAGGTGACTGACAGCCCACATATGCAGCACTACAGATGCACTGGCGAATTACTAGACAACACCAGGGAGTGTATCCATATATTACAGTTGTCACATGATAGGCTGATTGAGCAGCATATCTGGCATGTACTGAGCAATACATACACATGACACTCCAGTGTGTGATATTATGGAGTGAACATAGTAGCCCCTCACATATAGGGGCCATGCTCAAGACGTCTGGACATACACAGGTTGAACACTGAATGACAGCAGTGAGGCCATGTAAAACCACTCCACACAGGTCAGGGAGGTAATGGAGTAACAGGTCTTGTGTTGTGATCACTGGTCTAGGCATTTGCAGGAATGATATGTTAATGAGTGGTATTAATGAGTGTATGTTACCAAGTGTGATGCAGGATGGAGAACGCATGGGACTATAAGTCGGACTGTCTGTAAAGTCATGGACAGGTAGGTATTAAGGTGGTGTGTGTGTGTGTGTGTGTGTGTGTGTGTGTGTGTGTGTGTGTGTGTGTGTGTGTGTGTGTGAGTACTGTTATGCAATGCTGTACAGGTCTTAAAGTGCATTTATTGTTTTCCCTCACAGGTGGCTACTAGGTGGGTCAGGGTCCCTCCTGCATGCAATCTGATGCCAAATCAGCACCATCATTTGACATCCCCCTTTTAGCCACCCCAACCCCACACACAGTTTCAGTGCCTATACATACCCCATCACCAGTGGCCATAGCAGAGGGACAGCTGACATTTTGTGGCAGTGCACAGGACAGTGTGGTAACCATGCCTACAGTGTCTGGTCACAGCAGGCGTAGCCGAATATCTGGCAGGGCACCACATAGGCAGATGTTCCAGGGTGCTCGTGGTAGGGCTGCTGGTAATCATGCCCCTGGCCGATGCGTCACAATTGGTACCACCAGGTGCATGGTTCAGGCTGTCATGGCAGTGCAGGCACATGTGGAACATTACACCAGACAGGGCTTGAGGCTGCAGAGGGTTCCTCTCACATCTGCAAGCAACAACTTCTGTGAACTGTCTGGTGCCATCCGTGCTTATACTGAGCTCATGGATAGACGGTCTGGTGAGATGATGGCCCTCATCGACCGTGGTTTATTCGTGCTTGAACATGTGGTGCGAGTGCAGTGATGGCCACGTGGACATAGGCCAGCAATGCCAACAGATGGCAGTTAACGTGGATGTGCTAAGACACCAAGGGGCTCCCATAGTGGCAGTACCAACCCCGGCACTGCGGGGGGGGGCACTCTCCACATCACACCACAGCAGCCCACGAGCACATGGTCCCAGCCAGTCCCAGCAGGGACCTGGTTCCAGCGGACATCTGTCATCATCAGGGGAGAGTTGCACATCGAGGCCTTACCTGGATGTGCCCATGGAACCCCTGGCAGGCACAGTCCAGGTGTCTGTGGCCAGAGGCAGTGAACTGCACACCCTGTCAGGTACGGTCTGCAGCTGTCCATAAACACCTGTGTAGGGCAGCCATGGCAGAACTGTGTGCATGCAAACCCACACACTATATAAACACACCTAGGGCAACCCCATACCTACACACACCACATAACCACGCCCAGTTCACCTCATTACACCCCTCACCCACACACATGGTGTCAAATGTATAGCCCACTCTCGGCCTCTGGCAAACCAACAACATACCCTGTGCATATGATGATACCTGTGCCACATCCCTGTCATCCATAACATTGATGCAGGGACAGGTTAATATGGTTCTGATGCACATGGTGACTGTACTACAGTGTACCAAAGTACTGCAGTGTAACGTGTTGTCAGGAGTAAAGTTTAATGCATACATATCAGGTAGTATAGCTGTCCAGCAATGATGCATTATAGCTGTTAGTAACACTGGTTGATTGTGGTCTCCATAATGTTATCCATTTATGTTGTAGGTGTGCATGTGTCAGCACAAGGATGGTCTGCAGTCATATTCCATAACGGGGTATGGCGCTGTGGTGACACCATGGCTGTGACATATCTGGGGTACAGTTAAACACATGTCACAGGTTTGTATAGCAGTTATTGCCTGTACTACATGGACAGGTGACCCGCTGGGACGTGTATAATCTGCAACATGATGTAGACCCATCCACATACACGCACACTCTTACGTGGCAACACTGGGACTAGACCCCTACCTAGGTATGTAGTGTTACTGAAGTGTGTGGCTTTCACTGCACACACCACAAAGCATTTAAGGTAAGGTGTGTTCCAGGTTACATGTGACAAGCAGAACATCCCCAGACATGTACAGTATGCTAATGGGGATGTAGTGGGTGTATATGGACAATACATAGTGTGACATACCTTCATATACACATTAGCAGACACATAACAGGCAGACACATGTCCGAGAGACCTGGGCCTATCACTGCTAACTAACTTGACCATGTGTCCAATGTGTTAAAGGTAGGCTGCACACACCACATGCATAACTGGGCTGAATTGTGGTATTAGTTACCTGTATGGTTGATGGTGACAGTGGTAACCATAAAGTGGTACATGGGACATATACCGGGTGTACCTTGGTGTAATGACAGCGTACACAGCACCCACATCCCCCAGTGGATATTGTACTCCCTGAAACCCATGATGACACTCTGACATACCCACCATCACATATTGCCCAGGACTGCGATACAACCCATTGTATATCCCAACAGTGGTACTACAGGGATATGCATCTAATGCACATGCCACAGGCATAGTAGGGTGTTGAAATGTTATGCCTCACCTATGGGCAGCAGCAACACTATCTGTGCTACTGTGTGGCAATGGGTAGTGTAATAGGAGTATGTGGCATCGGAATGCTGTACCCTACATATATACGGACATGTACACATACACACACTTGCCAGAACTCAATGCCTATCGACCCTTTTGTACAACACTGTTCTGCTGGTATTGCAAGGCTCGTGTAGCCAGTATGGAGAGGAGCATAACAGGGTATATGTAATGTCCCATACAGCAGCAGCCACAACTGACTATGGCAATGGGTGTTGCGGTGGTTGTGAAGGCCCTCATGTAATTCCCAAGTACAGGTGTGCTAACACACAGACACTGCTATACTCAGTAATGCACATGTACACATGTGTCAGTACTGGGGTGCATCGCTGCAGGTGGTCATAGCTGTGTCCATGGCTACTGTCCATGCGGAGATGGGTTGTGTAGGGGATGTGTGTACAGAGGTACCCTGCCACCTGCCATGTGGCAGCAGACAATCTATTGACAGACACCACTGTGGTGATCCTCAGGGTGAGAGTGACATGCATCAGCCAATCATCTGGGTGCCTCCTGCACATGGCCACTGAGGTGATCAAGTTCAAGTGATCAAGTATTACAACACATGGTTAGAGTCTGTGATGGAGACCTGTACCCAAGCATGTTCTGTTGACTGTGGTAATGTAGTGGAGGTACCCCGTGACATGTGGTGTGTACAGGATGTTGTGCCCTATATGTGCCAGTTCTTACACAGTTGGGCAGACATGTAAGTGTCAATCAAGCATAGGTTGCCTGTACATATCCCGGCTAGATATCTGCCATCTGCACATCTGTAGAGGGACTGACAGTCATCAGCTTGGCAAGTAGCTATGCAGTAGGATGAATGTGTTGACAGATAGACATTTGACAACAATATGTATGCCATAACTATATGTTGGAAACCCTCACTAACATGTGCTGTACAGTCAGTAGTCTACAGTTACATTCCACATGTCGGATCCTTATCCAGTAGGGGATATATACTGTGACACAGCTCACACACCAGGGATACAATTCCAGCTATGCCTGCAGGTGTGCCTGTTGTCAGTACTACATTTAGCACTCTACTCTTGCCTGGGAAAGCACTGTCAACAGTAGTACAACCATGATACATTACATGCCAGTGTGAGAGCACGTACCCTGGGCTACTACCACTGTATGTAACACTTTCACATGAATAACAGTGCTGTACAGGCCTCATATACTTCTGTGTCCCAGACATGACACTCACACCCCTTGCTACTGTAATGACAGCACATAGGCTCATGTATTGTACATGGCATTGCATACAATTATTACAGATGTCATGACCTGCTATGTTATTGGACTGGGTGGTATAAACTAGTTACCAGGGCTAAGCCATGCTTAGCAGGTATCAACATTGCTCCAATATAACAGCTAAGCTGATCTGCGCACTGGTAAGTGAAGCCTACACTGTGTAGGCGCCCGTACGTTTACCCATAGCTTAGCACCGCTTAGCTTTGCCCAAACCCATGCAAACACGCTTAAAGCTGCTCAAAACTGCCTTAACCACTCTGTATCTGACAGCCCTTGTTCTGCCCAGCAACAAAATAAACAGCCCTTGCAAGACTTGAACCGTGATGTTTACACATGACAGGAATATGGATATATACATATACATATGTTGATATTTGTCTACATGTACATACACATGTATATTCATATGTCTGCATACACATCTGTATAGTGCATCATATATATGGCCATGTATAGATCTCTTTGTGTGTGTATATATATATATATATATATATATATATATATATATATAGATAGATATATTATATATAGCTATATACATATGCACATCCTATGTGTACAGCTATGCCCATTTATGTAGATATAAATGTAGATATCTATAAAGTACAGTTTTGTACCTACCATAAATGTAGATGTTCGAGTGTACACCCTACTGCAGTCATCACACTTGGGTTATCCTGTCGTCAGGCGGTCCCGCAGTCGGCCTGAATTCCAAAGTCTTGGTCCGGCGTTGGTTGCTGTTGCTTCTTCCCTGACGTCAGTGCGCTAGGGGTATATATGATGCATCCAACGCCATTTTCTTCAGTTTTTCTTGCCCCAGATGTCAGGTACCCCCAAAAAGGTGGTCAGTAAATAGTACCAATCTAAAAAGTTTAGCACAAACAAAATATCCCTCCAGCTATAAGCAAATACATCACAAAGGTAGTATCAGGTTTTAAGGTACTGTAAAGTTTTAGTTAGTTAGGTCAGAGGGGATGGAGGGAGGGTAACCTGGACTGCAGCAGGGTGTACACTCGAACATCTACATTTATGGTAGGTACAAAACTGTACTATGTTCATTGTGTTACCCTGCTGCAGTCATCACACTTGGGTAGAATCCCAAAGCTAAGGATGGGAGGTGGAGTCAAACAGGGTTAGAGGAGGCTAGAAGGCCCTGCAGAACTGCAGTAGCGAAGCCAGCTCTAGTCTTAGAGTAAAGTGGTAAGTGGTAGTGTTTGGTGAAGGTGTGTACTGAACTCCAAGTTGCAGCTTCCAAAATATCCTTGGTTGGCACCCCCCTGAGGAAGGCTGTAGATGTAGCTGCTGCCCTGGTAGAGTGGGGCCTTATGGTAGCAGGAACTGGTTTTCCATGATGGGTGTAGCAAAAATGAATGCAATGTCCTATCCATTTGGCAATGGTCTGTTTTGATATAGCCTTCCCTTGTGAAGCTACAGCATAGGATACAAAGAGCTGGTCAGATTTTCTGAAAACCTTAGTTTTATCCAAGTAGTAACGTAGTTGCCTGTGAATGTCCAAGGAGTGCAGGAGTCTTTCTCCTTTGTTCTGTGGATTTGGAAAGAAGGTGGGTAAGTGGATGGTTTGATTTAGAGCCACACTGGATACCACCTTAGGCATAAAGGAGGGGTTAGTTCATAGAGAAACTCTGTCTTGATGGAAGATGAGGAAAGGCTCTACTGCCATTAGTGCCTGAAGCTCTGAGACTCTTCTGGCTGAAGTTATTGCTAGCAGCAGGGCAGTCTTCCATGATATAAACTTTAGGTCAGCAGAGAAAGCTGGTTCAAAAGGAGGTAGCTTAAGTTTTTCCAGAACAAAGTTGAGGTCCCAGGTTGGTGTAGGTGCTCTCCTGGGGGGCCTAATGTTTTTGGCCCCTCTGAGAAACTGCCTTAGAAGCGGATGTGAAAATAAGGGAGGATCCGTGTTGTAGTGGGCTGAAATAGCTGAGGCGTGGATTTTAATAGATTAAAAAGAAAGTCCTTTGTGCAACATCTCAGTTAAATACTGTAGAATCTGAGGTATGTCAGGCTGAAGGGTATTTTGGCCTTTAGCTTGGTTCCAGGCGCAAAACCTTTTCCATTTGTCCGAGTAAGCCTTCCTGGAGCTGGGCCTCCTAGCTTCCAGAATAACATCCATAACTGCTTGAGGAAGAGGGGCTGGCTGGTTGCTTAGGTGATTTGCCATGCAGCCAAATTTAAGGTTTTGAGATGGCTGTGTAGAATCTGATTGTTCTGCTGTGTGAGCAAATGAGCAATTTGTGGTAAAATCCAAGGTGGGCCCTGGGCCATATTCCTTAGTAGTGGGTACCAGTGCTGGCGTGGCCAGTCTGGGGCTATGAGTATCATTCTGGGTCTCTCCTTCCTGACTTTCGGCAGCACCTTTGTGAGAAGGGGCAATGGAGGGAAGGCATATACTGTCAGGTTTTTCCAACTGAATGAGAGTGCGTCCACTTTCCAAGCTTGATGGTGAAGCGTCCTTGTACAAAATTTTGTTAGCTGATAGTTTTGGGGGCTGGCAAACAGGTCTATGTCTGGGTGGCCCCATTTTTGAGTTATCATTGCAAATACTTGTGGATCCAGTTTCCACTCGTGGAGATCCATGATGTTTCTGCTGAGGTCGTCTGCCAATGTGTTCTTTTTTCCTGGCAGGAATTGAGCTTGTAGCTGAACTTGGTAAGCCAGTGCTGTGTTCCACAAGATCATTGCTTGCCTGCATAGAGGGTAGGAGCGTGTACCCCCTTGTTTGTTTATGTACCACATTACTGTGGTGTTGTCCATCCTTATTGTAAGCTGTCCTGGATGCAAGAGGTCCTTGAAGGCTGTCAGGGCATTCTGTACAGCTAGCATTTCTTTTTGATTGATGTGCAGATTCCTTTGATCTGCAGTCCATATGCCTTGAACTGCATGTCCTGCCATGTGTGCCCCCCAGGCATAGTCCGATGCATCTGTTGTCATAGTTTGCCTGGCTGGGGGCAAGGTGAAAGGCTGACCCTTGTTGAGGTGACATGCCTGTGACCACCATAGAAACTCTTGTTGAAGGCAGGGAATGAGAGATATCATTGTGTCAAAGCTGTGGCTGTGTTGAGACCATACGCTTTTTAGGTACCACTGTAATTTCCTCATATGCAGCTTTGCAAATGGTATTAGTAGTATGCAAGATGCCATGAAGCCCAAGGTCTGCAGAATTTTCTTGCAGGGAGTTGGGTCTTTGTTGCCATTGTTTAGAAATATTGAGTCAGTTGTAGTTGTTTGTCTGGCGTCAGATAAGCCATCTGGGCCGTTGTATTCAAGCTGGCACCCAGGAATGTCATATTTTGTGAGGGTACTAGTTTTGATTTTTTTTCATTTACTGTGTACCCTAGGCAACTTAGAAGGTGTTTTACAAAAGCCAGATGTAAGAGGATGTCCTTGCTTTCTGCTTGGATGAGGCAGTCGTCCAGGTATGGGTATATCTGAATTTCTCTTTGTCTGCAGTATGCAATTACTGGTGCCAGGCATTTTGTGAAAACCCTGGGCGCAGTGGATAAGCCAAAGGGCAGAGCAGAGAATTGGTAATGGGTTGAACCTGCAATGAAACGGAGGTATCTTCTGCAATTTTGTCTGATAGGGACATGCAGGTATGCCTCCTTGAGGTCCAACGTTACTAGCCATGCTTTCTTGCCCAACATGGGAAGAAGCTGCTGTAGTGTTAGCATCTTGAATTTGAGTACTTGTAAGAAGGTGTTTAGAATTGAAAGGTCCAGAAATGGTCTCCAAGCATTGTCCTTTCTGGGGACTAGAAAGAGTCTTGAGTAAAATCCTTGACCTTGCTCCCGTGTAGGTACCAGTTGAATGGCTCTCATGTCCATGAGAGCTGTAATTTGTTTTTGTGCCTCTGCCCATTGATTTTGTGGCAGGTTTGGCATTCCTCTTATCGTTGGCAAGGTGAGGAAATGGAATCTGTATTCTTGTGAAATAATGTCTAGGACCCATTTGTCCTTTGTGACGATGCGCCAGTTGTCTGAAAAAAGTGCTAATTTTCCTCCCAAGGGAGCTGCCAAGAGAGTTTTGCTTGGCCATATGAGGTTTAAGTCATTGTGTTTGCCTTCTAGTAGTTTGGGGCCTGACTTCTCCTCCCTTCTGTGTTGCAGTGCCCCATTGTCGAGGTTTGTATTGGGTTTGTGGTTGTCCTCTGCCTCTTGGGCATCTGCATTTACCCCTCTGAGGTCTGTCAGTAGCTGGAAAGGACCAATTTTTTGTTGGCCAATTTCTGCTGAAGCGAGGGGGCTGAACCTGTAAGAAATCTTTGACCGTCTGCATAGATTTTGCCTTATCCTCCATTTTCTTTAAGACTAATTCTACTTCGTCGGTAGGGCCTAAAGAAAATGGTTGTGTCGGCCAAGAACTCTCCACCATACGATCCGAAGCGGTCTCGGGTTCCAATTCCATGGTAGCCAGGGGCTGCGTAGGCGCCTCACTAAAAACCAGTGAACCGGAGACCGGACCAGCCGAGGCCTCGGGGTCTGGCTTGGGTCTAGGCTGCCTGTCCTTATCTTTGCGGTTTTTTGTGCACGCCGGTAGTCGGTTGCTCCGACGGCATAGTGTAATTAAATTTTCTACCGAAGTAGTGTCGTACGAAATCAAAGCATAGTTTTATAGTTCGCTTATTGAACCTAGCACAAAAGCGACAACCAGTGACGTCGTGGTCTGGGCCTAGGCAAGGTATACAATAAGAATGAAAATCCTTATGAGGTATTTGCTTCCCACAAGAAATACAATTGTTAACTTTTTCTGACATCGGTCTGAGGCAAGAAAAGTTTCCCCAATGGGGTACTTAGCTTTATTGAAGACTTCGGATCTGAAATTCGACTTCGAAAATCTCAGGAGTTGGCCGACCGGCACTTGTGAACTGCTTCTGCTTCGGGCACCGCGCGGCAAGAAAGACAGAAGAAAATGGCATCGGATGCATCATATATACCCCTGGCGCACTGATGTCAGGGAAGAAGTGACAGCAACCGACGCCGGACCAAGACTTTGGAATTCAGGCCGACTGCGGGACCGTCTGATGACAGGATAACCCAAGTGTGATGACTGCAGCAGGGTAACACGATGAACATCTATATGTGCATACATATCTATCCTGATATACCTATTACTGTCAATATATATGTAGGTATCCATACGTATATGTGCATATGCATCTCTATATGTATATGTGTAGACATATATTGCTGTGTATATGTATACATTTGAGTGTTTATATGTATATATGTACATATGCATGTCCATCTATGTATGTCAATATGTATATGTGTATATATCTATATAGATACATGGATAATTATATATACATATATGTTCACCATATGTCCAGAACATGGAGTGGAATCCTACCGCAGCCCCAATAGTCCCAACCTCTTAGTGCAAGGGGATGTCAGGTATGTATTGCAGGTATATATGTAGACTGTTGCTACTGTAACAGGGATTGACTTAACAGACATCTGCTTTTAACATGTACTCCACTGCCTACTTACAGACATCCTAAGGCATCATAGTACAGTATCACTGCTAGCACAGTAATAATCCTGTGGACTACAGTAGAGATATGGCCAATAAATGTGGACAGTCTGACACATTCTGGCCATTCCAGAGCTATACAAAGAACCCCTTAGTGGAAGACATGTGGATCAAGCCTGACAATGTGGATGTTAACAGCCATGTGGATGGGTATATCACGTAAATACTGGAATACATTTGCCCCCATAGGTTATGCATTCACAAACTGCTGTCTGTCCTGACACATAACTGCTGGTGCAGAGGTCACATGGCCACGCACTACCCACTAGTTAGTGGCATACATCTGTACAGCATCCCACTGCTTTGTCAGAAATACATGACAGTTATGGTGGCTCGGCAGCAGTACATCTGGCAAATATCTGGACATAACATCACACTGGGTAAGTACACTAAGCTGCTAGGCATGTAACAAAGCACTGTGCAGGCTACAGGCAGACTGCCACAACACTGGCCTATATTTCTTATGGGAGAATACACATGTACCTGCAAATATAGCAGGCTCTACAGGCATGTCATAGCACAGAGTAACAGACACCTGTGTGAAAGTGCATAACCAGAACCAGTGTGAACACAGCCACATATGGTAAGCTAGCTTAACATTACAGTATATGGACTGTCTGATCAACACCATCCTCATATGTGCCACTCACACAGTAACCCTACATATACTGGGCCACTACACAATGTAGTCCGATGCCTGTCTGTGGTATGGGACATGTGTGTGTTTGGCCCTACAAACATGTAAGCCGATAGGGTACCATATACTGGAGCAGCATGTAATGTCAGACAGAGCAGGACCAAGAACAATGACATCTACCACAGTCTATACACAGGCCAAGGTACATATTCGCAATACACACACTGTCGACAATCACCATAAGTACACAGACCTTAGTACTGTACAGACAACCACAGAATGACCAGGTTATGTCCTCAAATATAACCCCTACTATACATAACATGTGTAGTAGTCTGATTTCTCATTGGCTTGTTATCGGATATGATGTCAATAAATAATGGTGTACAGAACATATGCACCTCTTACTGCATGACATATGTACAAAGGTTGACAGAGTTGTGGGTGGAGGTACAAACACAGGGCCAATATTGGCATGTTGCTGTGATAACCTTATACATTTACTGTTGTAACAGGGTTTGATGTGACATATGTCCTATGAGGGATATGAAGTCAGTAACTCTCATGGCTGTCACCATGTACTGACTGCAATCCTCACACTATGCTTCTGCAGTTCTCAGATAGGTGCTCTGTGAGTAATACAAGAAACAAAAGGCACCACACACTGCTCAGTCTGCAGATGACCCTACAGATGGGGGTTTCCTCAAAAACATAGCACTGTCATGACAAGTATTAAAACATGTAGACCAGCCATATCCACACACACCCTGTTAAACCGACATTACTCCAAATGCAGAATAGAACACTTACATTCTGTAGTCATGTCAGGCACACACCCCCTCCTGTGTGTTGGCCTGTTTCCACAGTGTATGTTGTTAGAGGTAAATCCCCAATCCATCTGTGATGCTGTTTTCCAAACACCAGATCTAGGTCCTGCTCACAGTGAATGAAAAGGCCCAACAACATGATGTTCTTAGATAACTGGAGTGTGTTTCCATGCAACTGGCTATGGGAATGTTACCACAGCTGTTCCACATGCAGTCAGCTAGAGGAGGGCTGCAATTTGTGCAGAGGCCATCAGATGATCATGAGCATCACTTACAAAACACAAGCTGCTGCCTAAGCAAAGCAGGTGTAGTTCTCCACATCCACCAGAGAGGGAGTGAAACAGACAGAGACAAAGTAAGTTAGGGAGGGGGTGGAAGAGTAAAACCTAAGCACGTTTGTGCACACACCTACCAGTACAGGGTTTCAAACCCCTGACTAACTATGTATTGCTATCACATATTTATGCAGTTACTGCATGCGCCACATAGCTTACATGTTGAGGAGCTGTCCAAACGTATATGTGATTGTGAGTGACATCTGCAACAGTAATATGTGAGCGATACGGTAGGTGTAGTACACGTGCCTGTCCACATGAACAGGTGTTAGCATCAACACAGCCACACTCTCTCTCAGGGACTCGCACACATTGACACATCTTGGCAGGGTCAGGAATACACTTCCAAACTAGTTAGTTTGCCACAATAAAGTAATGTGCAGGTATCACATGCACCACAGGGGTTATCCGAAGGTTATATGGGCAAAGGGTATGTGAAGGTGTCTGACGTCAGACAGCATGCTGCAGTATGCCAATGGGAGTTACAGTGAGTGTGAATGTGGTCAAAAGCATCATATACCACACACACAGACACAGGGTGCCAGTACTGACATGCATGTGTGCATTGCTTCATGGCTGTGTAGTGGTTGACTGTGCTAGAAGGCTATCCAAGGCTATGTGGAGGGTATACCTTGGCATCATGCCACATGTCAATGGTCTGTAGTGTGGCTCAGGGCTGTAGTGTCTGGACTGGCCCACACAGGTGGGTATTGTATTCACCATCCAGTCACCTGGGTAACTATTGTGTGTAGCCATTCCTGTGCAATGCTTGCCATGTATGTGTTCTTTAGTACATGACATGGATGGTGTCTGGGATGTGCACACATCCCACATGCATGTACCCTGACATGTGGAACTGTACCTAGGGTATCTTGCCCATGTTGTGTACACAGATTGTTATCATCAGATGTGCCTGTCCTGGCCTCATGTGCTGGGAACTGGTAATGGACAGCAGGTTGACCCTGCACCTACATTGATAGCATGATACGGGTATTCCCTGGTGTCAGTGGCATCTGTCCATACAGGACATGTATTTAATGGTAATTTGGACTTTGTGGGTCACATTTGATGGCACCACAGGTGTTGCAGGCGTCCAGTGGGGAACATAGTGAAGGGACACTGTCTGCATGTACGTGCCTATTGTACAGATGGACAGGGTGCCATGCACTCTGAAGTCCACTGCAATCACACCATGGTTAGTATGTGTGGGCAATATGCAGGGTGCTACCAACATAGCGGTTGTTGCCTAGGCAAGTGTGTTTGTGTATGAGACATGGGTTGAGAGTGATCTCTGTGTAATACAAGGGTTGCTAACTTTGTTCGCCAGGCCTTGATATCACATGTAGGGGTATGGATTGCCACTCAAGCTTCTTGGCTATTTCACATCTGTTATCTTTGTAAGGTGGACATTATGACATATAATAGGGCCACCATATAAGAAAAATTGCAAAACCCACTCCACTATGAGTCCAGTTATTACACAATCAAGGCCACCTCCACACAGGATACAAATGACAAACACATACACACACACACACACACACACACACACACACACACACACACACACACACACACACACACACACACACACACACACTTGCCATGTCTGGGATTAGAACTCCTACCTAACTAGTTTATTAAACTACAGCATTACACACTTATAGGATGCGCCACGTAGATTACTGAAGTACTCCTTCCCCAAAGGTGTATTTCACTGGGTATGACACCAGCAGGCTTGCCAAAGAAGGTCAATGGTGGCTGTAGTGACTGTGAATGGACTCAAAAGCATTGCACCCTACACAAAGAAACACACAAACATCCGCACTTGCCATGTGTGGGAATAGAACCCGTACCAAAGTACTATATCACACTAAAGATTAAGTTGTTATAGGACGCACCACAGAGATAACTGGGCTACTCCTTTTCCAAAGGTGTATTTCAAAGTGAATGACATCAGCAGCCTTGCCAAAGTAGGGCATTTGAATGGTAGTGAGTGTGACTAGCCTAAAAAGCATTGCTCCCTACACAGACAGGGACACACACACACAAACACACAGTTGCCATGTCTAGGATTAGAACTCCTACCTAACTAATTTACCACACTATAGCATTACACAGTTATAGGACACACCACGCAGTTATAGGACGCACCACAGAGATTACTGGGCTACTCCTTTCCCAAAGGTGTATTTCAAAGTTAATGACATCAGCAGGCTTCATTTAGTAGGGCTATGGGGAGGGCAGTGTGTGTGCATGGGCCATAACCCATTCATCTAGAGGTAGACACACTACACTCAGGCACACGCAGGTTTATATTCCGCAGGTACATGTATACAACTGCTAGATGACTACTGCCTTGTACAGTCATGTTGCACAGCTAGCACTTGCAGCACAAAGTCTGTAATGCTGAGGGATACCAGTGGCTATTTTTTACAGTGAGTGACATTTACACATCATGTGGCTGTAGCCATTTGGCTGTGTGCTGGGTGGGACAGGCCTCATGATGGAAGGCGTTTTGTCACTGTCACTCTCTTCCACACATCTATGTATGTCTACTTTTGGCATATTATAGTGTGTTGTTCATAGATTCATAGGTTCATAGATTAGTACTAGGCTAACTGCCCTTGCGAGCCATTTTAAGCCTAGCCAATTATCCCCTGTGAGATTCAAACCCTGTACCTTGTGTTTGTAAGGCAAACACCTTAACCATTAGGCCACCCTCCCAACCTTGGATATATGTCTGTATTCCTATCCAATGTGTGTGCAAAGCATGACTGGTGCATACTGAGGAGTGTATGCACTAACATCTGCAACTGTCAGATATGTATGGTCCACTGTTGATGGCAGACATGGACTTCATTTGTATGGTCCACTGTTGTTGGCAGACATGGGCTTCATTTGTTTAAGTGTGTGAGCATGCCCAGTATGACCTTTCAGTATACTTTTGTCTGACATTGCCTTCATTTCACTAAGTGTGTGAGCATACCCAGTATGCCCTTCTGTATTGAATGTGTGGATCCATTCAAGGTAGTTTGTACTCCAGTGCAGACCTTTGTGTTCTACACCTACAGGTAGCAAACTGTTTCTGCAGAATATCTGTAGATCATTTGGCAATATGGGGTCAAAAAGCAAAAAACACAATCCAGGGTAAAGTATCACCTCCCAAAGAAAAGAAGTTATGTTCAAGGTATAAGAGGTGGATACACCAAGACAATCGAAGCCAACCAAAAACGTGTATCACTGCAACACAAATTTATTGAACAAAGTAAGCGCTTTCACGTCAGCCAGGACGCTTCATCAGACTTAATAATTACAACACTTATTGCACTCCTTTAAATAGTTCACATCATCCTATCATAACACATAAATCAAGACTCATCAATAAAAAACAATACTTTTGGTGTATATATAAAACAGCATTCTTGCATAGATAAAAACAAAACATGTATAAGAACATGTAAAAAATGCACAATATAAAAGTATATGTAGTTTAAAAATATTCATATACAAATAGAAAACAATTTTTGTATAAAAACATATATTAAAAACCTAAGTGTCATAAAAATGCTTAATTATATTATACCAATAATGCATGACAGAGAATCTAACGTTTCAAAGGTCTATCTACAAGGAAGGGTTTCAATGAAATTTTATCATTGAGACCATGACCTTTATCTGCCGATAATTTAGTAATCCATCTAATTTCTTCCTTTTCTGTTATGTTACGTATACATCCCAACCTTTCTGTAGGAAATATATGTTCAAGTACCATAAAAGTAAAAGAATGTGTACTATCATGCTGTAGGACATTATTGGCCAGGGCATTAGTCTCATTTTCTCTATTAATGGCATAGACATGTTCCCTTATACGTTCCCTAAGTGTTCGATTCGTCATGCCAACATAAAAACAGTGACATTTCTTACATTGACCTAGATAGACTACATTCCTTGATTTACAATCTGCATAAAGTATATAAGGAGGGTGCATACTATCTGTATGTATATAAGAAGGGTGCATACTATCTCTGTGTATATAAGGAAGGTGCATGCTGTCTCTATGTATATAAGGAGGGTGCATGCTATCTCTATGTATATAAGGAGGGTGCATGCTATCGCTATGTATATAAGGAGGGTGCATGCTATCTCTATGTATATAAGGAGGGTGCATGCTATCTCTCTGTATATAAGGAGGGTGCATACTATCTCTATGTATATAAGGAAGGTGCATACTATCTCTATGTATATAAGGAAGGTGCATGCTATCTCTATGTATATAAGGAGGGTGCATGCTAT